>NC_081201.1:39926804-40026804 GCF_902713425.1 Acipenser ruthenus | reverse complement strand
GTGATAATTTTTGTAATATATATATATATATATATATATATATATATATATATATAATTTATGCATTTATAAGTTTTTTTACTATATTAGTAATTGGCTATTTCATATCTTTATTTCCTTGCCTGACTTTAAAATTGTTTGCTGCTTTACCCTCTACTATTTGTGGGCTTGTCTTAAATCATTTGCGATTCACTTGTGTGTAGTTTACTGGTGTAAACTACACACCCTAACCCTAACCCTAACCCCTAAACCGTAAACCTAACCCCAAACCTAAACCCTAACCCTAACCAACATTGCATAGAGTTTATTTGATTTGATTGTCATGTTTATATATATGTGATCTTTTTGTAAAAAAATAAGAAAAAGGTTAAATTTAATGTAAGTACAGTGTTTCTGCTCTGAAACTGTATATAAAAATAAGTTTGATCTGTTTGTTTGTCATTTTTGTAGTGAAACCATTTTAAAATAGAGACACATATTTTGCAGCTTCAGTGGTTGTATGTTGTCCAATTTTAGTGTTAAACAGGTTTTTTTCTTGCATTTCTTTATATCGGCTTAAATTTGTTGCAGTAAAACAACAGGTTTTATTTTAGAAAACTTTCAATTTTGTGTTATTTGAAACAATAATTTGACCTGTTCAAAACAAAGAAAATGTGTAGTGAAAGATTTGTCATAGTTTTTCATTTATGGTTATGTGGTAGAAAATTCACAAAACAAGGTATTCTAAACAATGTTAAGAACACATATTTTATTATTATTATTTATTTCTTAGCAGACGCCCTTATCCAGGGCAACTTACAATTGTTACAAGATAGCACATTATTTTTACATACAATTACATTATTTTTACATGCAATTGCCCATTATACAGTTGGGTTTTTACTGGAGCAATCTAGGTAAAGTACCTTGCTCAAGAGTACAGCAACAGTGTCCCCAACCGGGGATTGAACCCACGACCCTACAGTCAAGAGTCCAGAGCCCTAACCACTACTCCACACTGCTGCCCTAGCCACACAAGTGTTTAAATAAACACTCCCTTTAGTTAAAATGCCTAGCCAGGTAACTTCTTAATTATTGTATCTATTTAATTAAGGATTCCCCTTTAAGAAGGCTGAACTCCCATGAGCCTTTGTTCTTTTTTAAACAGGTAGAGGGTGGAAGGGAGGCAGGTTTTGTGTTCTGGGTTCCTCCATTTTGTGTATGGTGGTGTGGTTTGTGTGCAGGTTCTGAATGGGTTCCAGTTGGCTTTCAGGATTTTATTTACAAGAAAATTATATTAAATAAGAACTATACCTACCTTGGAGCATCTCTTGGACAACTTGTTGCTGTTGGACTGCCACTGGAACTACAGAATAAGCATCAACAAACAAACAAACAAACAGTCGGGTGAGAACATTCTGGGGTTGTTTCCATTTTTTGCATGTGTTTCTTTTTTGCTTGGTTGGATTACTTGGATTATTTTTTGGACTTGATTTGTTCGAGACATTGTTTTGCATGAGTGCTATGTGTGTGATAATTTTTGTAATATATATATATATATATATATATATATATATATATATATATATAATTTATGCATTTATAAGTTTTTTTACTATATTAGTAATTGGCTATTTCATATCTTTATTTCCTTGCCTGACTTTAAAATTGTTTGTTGCTTTACCCTCTACTATTTGTGGGCTTGTCTTAAATCATTTGCAATTCACTTGTGTGTAGTTTACTGGTGTGTGTGGCATTAAATTTGTTAATTGAGGACCCTCGTTTTTTTTTGGTTTTATTCGCTGTTGGCTGAAGCTTTTAGTTTCAAACCGTTACAATGTGGCAACCAATTGCAAAAGTAGAAGTTATGAGTCATGAAGATAATTTTGAGCCACCCTTTTGACTGTCTGTTCTACTAAAAATATGGTCTCTGTCTCCTCTGTATGCAAGAGTTTTGCTCAAGTTGCTACATGCCCAACTGTCACAAGTTTGGCAGTGTTATGTGGGCTTGTTCTCAAACTGACTCTGCACTGAGTGTTGTGACAGGCTCCAGGTTTGCAAATCTTAATAAAGCTTGCTGTTTGAGAATCTACAGTCTCTCTTCCTTTCAATAGAATTTCCAAGACAGTTATTTCAATAAGTCAAGTGAAATCTGTTTTTTGCCAAAATTTCAAGGAATCTCCAAAAGGGTTCTTTAATTATTCAGGGGTCTAAAGGGTTAAAATATATAAAAGAAAATAAAATGTATATCCTAAAAGGTTGAAGGGCTCATAAGTGAATGGTCATGGGTCAAGAGTCAGTGGTGGGGGGTGGGGGGTGGGGGGTGGTCTATGTCCAATGGGGAGGGGCGCGGAGGATGAAGAGAGGCAAAGACGAGCCACGCGCGTCAAAAAGTCCAGCGCGCTGGACTTTTTGACGCGCGTGGCTCGTCTTTGCCTCTCTTCATCCTCCGCGCCCCTCCCCATTGTCCCTCTCTGTTCCTCCCATCTCTCCACCCCCCCACTTTCCTTTCCTGGGGGGCTCCCATCTCTCTCTCTCTCTCTCTCTCTCCAACCAGCCTTCTTTCTCAGCACTTTATTTACTCACACACGTTCATCTCAGCCACTTCACTCATACCAAGCACAATCCACTAGCTCAAGCCACACAGCTCTTGCTATATAATATATAAAGAGTTCAATTGTTATTTATAACTCATATAATTAGTCCAAAGTCTAGTTGTGGTTTGGTTTTATTACAGTATATTTCTATCTTAAAATTATAAAAAAAATTATATTGTCACCAAAGTGGTCATTGAGGATTATATGGTTAATGTTTTATACAATTTAATTCTTTAAAATAAAAAAATATATATCTATATATATATATTACACATAATTTTTGATTTATTCCTCACAAATCAGTAATTTTACAATTCAGGATAATTGGGATATATGCTAATTACATCATTCCAATAGCTATTTATAATTCGTATAACTACGTAAAATTCAATTTAGGGTTATTACTCATTAATTTATATATTAAAATAAGTTCAAATATTATATTGTTACCAAAACGGCGTTTGTGGATAATATATGTTCAATGTTTTATACAATTTTAATTATTAAAAATATATAATTAATTTAAATATATGTACCTTTCCAGTTAAGTGTCACAAATTGAATTATGGGTAATATGAAAATATATGGGATATGGAGAAACCCATTGAATTATTCTGCCGTAAACACCGCAATTAACCACCAGGGGGAGATGTTCGGAAACTGCATGCAATCTTGTATTTGACCAAATGTAAACAATTATCATTTTGTCTACGAACATCCGATCCAGACGCATGATACGTCTTTGGAAAGCCACAAAACGGCTTTTTTATATAAAAAAAATAACCCCTGCATATTGAGCTACAGGGCACAGCACGAGCAGTGAAACCGGGGTCCCCACAGACTTCTATCAGGCGCGTTCACGGTCATAACAAAGCCTACGTCAGCATGCGCGCTTCACAGAATGTCCGCCCCCATGCTTGCCTGGAGTTTCACATCGCAATTGGAGGATTCTCCTCAGGTAAAACAAAACCGTATTGTTATTTATACCTGTTTAAGGGGCTTGTGTTTTTGCTGTACGGCTTCATCTCATCCTTTTTGTTTGTCATAATCGAAAGCGCGCCAGCCTCCGTTTTCTGTGTTTGTTTTAACCCTTTGCAGTCCATTTATTAAGTGCGCAACAGGCACGTCAGGTTTTCACACGCGCAGTTAATTTTATACGCGCTGTTTAAAAGTATTTTTTTTTCAGTCAAACGGGTTTAAATGGCCCTGCATATCAACAAAGCACTCACTAGGAATCTCCAGCCCCGCCCCACCCTTTCGTTTGCTATAGCGTTTACCTATGTAAGAAATAAATAATAATAATAATCATAATAATAATCATAATAATAATAATAATAATAATAGTAATAATAGTCGTACATACCGATCGATCATCTCTGGATCACTCGTTTTATCACCAAACTCCTCAATAATGCGATCCAAGTCATTATTTTATTACTATAACATCTGAAAAAATCTCTACAAATGTCCATGATAGTCTCTGTGCGCTGACGCACTCAGCCAGCTTGTTTACTATGAACGCCCCGTTATCTGATACCTGATACCATATATGACTATTCATGAGATACGCCTTTTTTTTTTCTCGACTTGTTTCGGCTCCTGTCGCTCCCACTCGGCAATTGAATGGTTGTCTCGGCTTTTTCCGGAGAAAAAACGACTAAACACGCGTTTATTGCGTTGCTATAATGATGTCGGACCCAGTCCGACAAAGGACCTGTGAGGAATAATTGCAATGTCGGACCCAGTCCGACAATGGACCGCAAATTAATGTTGCTGTGTTGTTTTTTGCTATGGATGATTTATCTGATTGCCCCTGCTAATGCTTTATTGTGCACACACGAGGTTGTTGCCTCTTCATGGTTTTAATGTCACGGGGTGTGTGTTAATTTCTTTTTATTGTTGGGAGTTCGCTGCACACGAGTTCTGAAGGAGTGACGTCGCTGTTTATTATATTGTTGTTCTTGTTTCCCTGCAGCATTGATTGTTGGCCAATCTGTATCTATCATTTTGGGATCCATGGTGGTTGATTACATTAGTCACTTAAACTGTAATTTCTGATTAGAATTCACTGTGTTGTTTATGAATTTGTGTGGAGTTTATTGTTTTAATTAATATAGTTTTCTGTTTTAACAAGATATAAACTGAAAACACACAATGTGTGGGGTTTGTCAGTGTGTGCCTCGTAATCACGTGACCCACGATTTAAGACTACAGGGGGTGCGTTCACGAGAGGCAGACTTTGCTAAGTCTGCGCAGATTCTGCAAAGATTCCGAAAATTCATTGGCTACTTGCTCCGATTCTGTGCGGATTCTGCGCAGAATGACGGAAGTCCGCGTGTCGTGAACGCACCCGAACTCTCTCCACACACAACACACAGCGTTCTTACGCCTGCCGTCACTCCTGCACACGTGAGGGGAATACTGAACCTGGAAACAAATTCAAATCCATGCGTTTCCAGCAGATGTGTCCGTCCTCGCCTCTTGCTTTGCTCGACTACCTCTAAGAGAAATGTGTTGGGCTTGTCTCTTCACCTCAGTGTTGCTATTGTGTTTAAATTGACACATTTTTTTCTGCACTTGTATTAAATGTCGCTTCATCTGTGAGACTGAGAAATAATTCTCAGACAATATTATGTCTGTAGACCAAGAGAATTCATAATACTGTTCTGTGACAATGTGAAGCACTTCCAGTGTATTTATTTATTTATTTATTTTTTATTGCATTTATATAGCGATTTTTGTACAAGCGTTTCACAAAGCACTGTACAGTACAGAGCACAAAAAAAGAAAAAAACACAATACATTTCTATAGCATGCCACACATACAGACCATAATAATACAAAAGCAGCAGTTTTTATGAAAGTGTGTTTTTGCTCTTGACAATACTCGACCGTCCCCTCGCTAGATTGCTCTGATACTGTGTGTGTGTGTGTGTGTGTGTGTGTGTGTGTGTGTGTGTGTGTTCTTGTCTCTCGCCTGTCCGGTGAGGATGAAGATGTAGTTTCAGTGTTTAATGCTCATCCCCTCACTGTGTGTCTGTGTGTTCTTGTCTCTTGACAGGTCTGTGAGGATGAGAAGGTCTCCACAGTCTGGAGTCTGATCTCTGACAGCCTCAACATACCTGTCAATCAACAGGGACTCCTCTACAAAGGCAAGGCGCTGGCAGGTAGGCTGAACAGCACAGCACAGCACAGCTCACCCCTCCTCTCACCCCTCGCCTCATCCCTCCTCTCACTCCTCGCCTCACCCCGGGTCAGTGTGGCACAGCCTGCCTGCTCTTCTAAACAAACACTTCAGCCCTGCCGACGCAGTGAGAGTCTGGAGCAGCAACACGAGGTAACCTGAACACAATAAACACACACACACACACACACACACACACACACAGTGAGAGTCTGCAGCAGCTACACAAGGTAACCTGAACACAATAAACACACACACTGCTATACACACACACACACACACACACACACACACAGTGAGAGTCTGCAGCAGCTACACAAGGTAAATTGAACACAATAAACACACACACTGCTACACACACACACACACACACACACACACACACAGTGAGAGTCTGGAGCAGCTACACAAGGTAACCTGAACACAATAAACACTCGCACTACTATATATACACACACACACACACACACACACACACTGCTACAATGCACACCGGATTTAAAAGTATGTTCTGTATTACAGTGCCACATGTCGTCTCTTTTGGCAAGTGATATTTTCAAAATAATATTGAGTGGCAATAAAGAGTGCTGACTGTATTTGAACCCGGAGTAACTGTTTGTTAAGGTAGTTAGTAACACTTGTGATTGTATTTAATGATTCTTTATATCCGTGATTGTCTTGATTTCAATGCAGTTAATTAACGCAGAAGTTGTTCTTCTCTGCAACTATTGTAAGGATTAATGCTGCCTCTTTCAACTTGGGGTGCATGCTATGTATTTTTTGGGGGACACTTGTGGGACAGGTAAAGTTGTATATAATGTCCAACTAGGCTGAAAGCATTTATAGATTGCTTAATTTTTTTTTTATATTTTAGGTGATGAAGTGACACTTTGAATATGGGGCCTGATGAGAGAAGTATCCTTTTCATGTGGTTTTGGTTTTGCCGTTGTGAGCAGGTATGGGAGACAGCACCGTGTCTGCATGTGAAATAACAAAGTCATCGCAGTGGAGGGACTCTCTGAAGGCTGCTGTTTGTGGATTTGTCTTGTAATGTGAGTGATCTACTGTACTGTGATGCCACTGGCTGTACGCATGCTGCACTGCAGGGGAGAGACCGCTGGCATTCACAGGGCATGCTTGTTCATTTAAAGCACGCTGCACTGTAGGGGAGACACCGCTGGCATTCACAGGGCATGCTTGTTCATTTAAAGCACGCTGCACTGCAGGGGAGAGACCGCTGGCATTCACAGGGCATGCTTGTTCATTTAAAGCACGCTGCACTGCAGGGGGAGACACCGCTGGCATTCACAGGGCATGCTTGTTCATTTAAAGCACGCTGCACTGCAGGGGAGACACCGCTGGCATTCACAGGGCATGCTTGTTCATTTAAAGCATGCTGCTGTGGGATGTTTGCACAGTGATCTTGTATCTTATTTTCAGGTGAAGTTTTGAATGCATCAAGTTGGAAGACTTGGCTTAAGATAATGAACTCCACTTTTCATAATGTAAATAGTTTAGTTTGCATGATTTGATAATACAGGTGGATTTAATTAGACAACAAAACCACCCATTACTCCATAAACAATGACTTGAACATTCATTATCCTGTCTGACCATGTTTCAGGAGACCTCTAGTGGTCAAGATGCACCATGTGAGGGAATAATGCTATTTTTATTCTCAAACCTCCCTTGAATTACTTTACCACAACATCTGCACACACACACACACATATATATATGTATAATGTATGTATATATCAATACATGTATATATGTGTTCTTATCTAGTGTCGTGGTAGAACAGTTTTGGCCTTCGCAATAGTCAATGCTAGTAATTGGAAATGCTGAGTAATTGAAAGTATTTTATGTGTTTCACTGATCTGTCATGAGGGGTGTTTGTGCTGCACTGAGGGTCACTGATCTGTCATGAGGGGTGTTTGTGCTGCACTGTGGGTCACTGATCTGTCATGAGGGGTGTTTGTGCTGCAGTGTGGGTCACTGATCTGTCATGAGGGGTGTTTGTGCTGCACTGTGGGTCACTGATCTGTCATGTGGGGTGTTTGTGCTGCATTGTGGGTCACTGATCTGTCATGAGGGGTGTTTGTGCTACACTGTGGGTCACTGATCTGTCATGACGGGTGTTTATGCTGCACTGTGGGCCACTGATCTGTCATGTGGGGTGTTTGTGCTGCACTGTGGGTCACTGATCTGTCATGTGGGGTGTTTGTGCTGCACTGTGGGTCACTGATCTGTCACGAGGGGTGTTTGTGCTGAACTGTGGGTCACTGATCTGTCATGAGGGGTGTTTGTGCTGCACTGCGGGTCACTGATCTGTCATGTGGGGTGTTTGTGCTGCACTGTGGGTCACTGATCTGTCATGTGGGGTGTTTGTGCTGCACTGTGGGTCACTGATCTGTCATGTGGGGTGTTTGTGCTGCACTGTGGGTCACTGATCTGTCATGAGGGGTGTTTCTGCTGCACTGAGGGTCACTGATCTGTCATGAGGGGTGTTTGTGCTGCACTGTGGGTCACTGATCTGTCATGTGGGGTGTTTGTGTTTCACTGATCTGTCATGTGGGGTGTTTGAGCTGCATTGTGGGTCACTGATCTGTCATGAGGGGTGTTTGTGCTGCACTGTGGGTCACTGATCTGGCATGAGGGGTGTTTGTGCTGCACTGAGGGTCACTGATCTGTCATGAGGGGTGTTTGTGCTGCACTGTGGGTCACTGATCTGTCATTTGGGGTGTTTGTTTCACTGATCTGTCATGTGGGGTGTTTGTGCTGCATTGTGGGTCACTGATCTGTCATGAGGGGTGTTTGTGCTGCACTGTGTTTCACTGATCTGTCATGTGGGGTGTTTGTGCTGCACTGTGGGTCACTGATCTGTCATGAGGGGTGTTTCTGCTGCACTGAGGGTCACTGATCTGTCATGAGGGGTGTTTGTGCTGCACTGTGGGTCACTGATCTGTCATGTGGGGTGTTTGTGTTTCACTGATCTGTCATGTGGGGTGTTTGAGCTGCATTGTGGGTCACTGATCTGTCATGAGTGGTGTTTGTGCTGCACTGTGGGTCACTCATCTGTCATGTGGGGTGTTTGTGCTGCACTGATCTGTCATGTGGGGTGTTTGTGCTGCATTGTGGGTCACTGATCTGTCATGAGGGGTGTTTGTGCTGCACTGTGTTTCACTGATCTGTCATGTGGGGTGTTTGTGCTGCACTGATCTGTCATGAGGGGTGTTTGTGCTGCATTGTGGGTCACTGATCTGTCATGAGGGGTGTTTGTGCTGCATTGTGGGTCACTGATCTGTCATGAGGGGTGTTTGTGCTGCACTGTGTTTCACTGATCTGTCATGAGGGGTGTTTGTGCTGCATTGTCGGTCACTGATCTGTCATGAGGGGTGTTTGTGCTGCACTGTGTTTCACTGATCTGTCATGTGGGGTGTTTGTGCTGCACTGTGGGTCACTGATCTGCCATGTGGGGTGTTTGTGCTGCACTGTGGGTCACTGATCTGTCATGAGGGGTGTTTGTGCTGCACTGAGGGTCACTGATCTGTCATGTGGGGTGTTTGTGTTTCACTGATCTGTCATGAGGGGTGTTTGTGCTGCACTGTGGGTCACTGATCTGGCATGAGGGGTGTTTGTGCTGCACTGTGGGTCACTGATCTGGCATGAGGGGTGTTTGTGCTGCACTGTGGGTCACTGATCTGTCATGTGGGGTGTTTGTGTTTCACTGATCTGTCATGAGGGGTGTTTGTGCTGCACTGTGGGTCACTGATCTGGCATGAGGGGTGTTTGTGCTGCACTGTGGGTCACTGATCTGGCATGAGGGGTGTTTGTGCTGCACTGTGGGTCACTGATCTGTCATGTGGGGTGTTTGTGCTGCACTGTGGGTCACTGATCTGCCATGTGGGGTGTTTGTGCTGCACTGTGGGTCACTGATCTGTCATGAGGGGTGTTTGTGCTGCACTGTGGGTCACTGATCTGTCATGAGGGGTGTTTGTGCTGCACTGTGGGTCACTGATCTGTCATGAGGGGTGTTTGTGCTGCACTGTGGGTCACTGATCTGTCATGTGGGGTGTTTGTGCTGCACTGATCTGTCATGAGGGGTGTTTGGGCTGCACTGTGTTTCACTGATCTGTCATGTGGGGTGTTTGTGTTTCACTGATCTGTCATGAGGGGTGTTTGTGCTGCACTGTGGGTCACTGATCTGGCATGAGGGGTGTTTGTGCTGCACTGTGGGTCACTGATCTGGCATGAGGGGTGTTTGTGCTGCACTGTGGGTCACTGATCTGTCATGTGGGGTGTTTGTGTTTCACTGATCTGTCATGAGGGGTGTTTGTGCTGCACTGTGGGTCACTGATCTGGCATGAGGGGTGTTTGTGCTGCACTGTGGGTCACTGATCTGGCATGAGGGGTGTTTGTGCTGCACTGTGGGTCACTGATCTGTCATGTGGGGTGTTTGTGCTGCACTGTGGGTCACTGATCTGCCATGTGGGGTGTTTGTGCTGCACTGTGGGTCACTGATCTGTCATGAGGGGTGTTTGTGCTGCACTGTGGGTCACTGATCTGTCATGAGGGGTGTTTGTGCTACACTGTGGGTCACTGATCTGTCATGAGGGGTGTTTGTGCTGCACTGTGGGTCACTGCCACACAAGGTCACTGCCACACAGGGTCACTGTATTTTGGATCATGTTTTTTTGTTTTTTTTTAAAACCTTTATTTAACCAGGAAGTCTTTTTAAGATTCAAAATCTCTTTTTGGAGACAGATCTGACCAATAGGGCAGTGTCACAAAGACGGCCGGAGTGGGTAGCGTCAGACCAGAAGCATGAAATAAACAGACAGAGATGTGTGGTTTGGTGAAGCTGAGCGAATGCTTTGCTAAGCATTTAATAAACAGAACAGAAAATAAAAGGTTTTAAACACAAAACAGGACACGGCACTTGCGCCAAAATAAATAGACAAACAAAACGTACTAAACACTTAACAAACGGTGCACAGAGAGACAAACAAACACGGTGAGTACAAACACTTCTAGATTATTATTTGACTTCACTTTTACGTTCTCCTTCTCTCTCACCCATTCTCCACTCTCGAACACCCAACCCCGAGTGAAGGAAAATGTGTCTATATATACTGTTGTGCTGGGATTCAATTACTAATTAATTATTCACTTGAATCCCAGCACGTGAATTAATTACGTGCAACCCCGTGCTCACATATCACATTTAACCAGCACGTGAAGTGATTTGTGCCCTCCTCGTGCCTAAATATAAATCTACATTTTTAGCTACACGTGAAACACAGACCCGTTTATATCCCGTGTACCAATGACTATACACCAACATTAACACACGCACACAACATACAACACATAATATGCACACAGGGGCGGGGCACATTGCCACAGGCAGCAATACAGAAACAATCACACACATTAACAGATTAACAGAAACATTTCAAAAATAATAATACCATGAAACAGTAATTAATCAGGACATTCCATTGGATTATTTGCAACTTTAAAATTAATTAAAACAAGTACATTTATCAGAAATAAAATTTCCCCCCTGATTTTTTTTAATCTGTTAATAATGAGATAGTTTGATATGCTTTTGAAGGTCGTTCCATGACCAGTGTTTGCTCTGCAGTTGATAGAATGTCATTCGCTTGGTCGTTATTGTTGTCTTTGACAGATTCCTGGAGTGTGTGGCTGTGTGCCTGAGTGACATCCAGAACTTAAGAGAAGTCGTTTCAATTCTGGTTCTTTCTTGAGGAGAGGTGCCTTGTAGTGGTGAGTGTCAGGGTCAGTGTGGCTCGCTCCTGTGACTCTGAGCCCTGGAGCCGCTTTTAAGGGACAGTGTCCTGCAGAGTCTGCCTGTCTGCCCTTGACATTGTGTGAGGGCGTTTGTACCTGAGAATCAGGACTAGCTTCTCGTGACGAATGGGATGCTGGCTGGAGCATTTCTTTATGTAGTTCAGCATGTTAGTTCACATGTAGCTGACAGTGTGGACGTGCTCATCTTGCATTGCGAGTGTCAGCTGGTTAATTCATGACTACAGTAACCTGCAGGTCACAGCTTGCACAGGTTCATCAACATTGTCAGTTCCTCATGTATCCAGTGTGCGCAGTGCTGTAGCAGACAGTGAGGAGTAGTGGAGCAACAATCAATCCATTTATCCATCCTCTGCCCTTAAATTTCCCGAGCTGCGATTACATATTGTTGAATCGATGCATGAGATGAGAGCCCAGTTTGGAGTCTGCTGTTGCCGTTGTCTCAGGAAATATGTTGATCAAGCTCTAGAATTTAAAGGGGAGGTTCCATTGTTTCTAATGTAACCGAGCCTAGGCTAGGAAATAAGTAGATCGAGCCAGGAAATAAGTTGATCGGATATGTTAATGAAAAATAAATAATTTAAAATTCATTTTGTAGGTATAATTTATATCAATTTGTAGATCGGATTTATTCATCAGTATGCTGCTTGATAAGATGATGTGAATATCACTTTAGATCCGATATATTAGCCTAACAAAAATGCATAATTTAAAATGACTTTTGTACGTATAATTTACATTAACATGTAGATCGGATACATTCGACAGCATTACGCTAGATAAGGGAATGTGAATATCGCTGTAATATATATTAGCAGCAAATAAATCATTTAAAATGAATTGTACGATTGTACATTTCTGATTGTGTATTTCTGTTTGTGTAACAAACGTTAACTAGCAAAACGTGTTGCGTATTGACGTTATTTTGCATTTCTGGAGGTGCTTTTGTTTTGGGAAGCACTACAGTTTGGACAGCAGGTATGCGAGCGATTGTCCAAAAGTTAAAGCATGAGTTTCAATCATGGAAAACATTAAGCTCCATGCTGCGATCACTAACTAAGCCACGGAGCACATCAATCACAGGATGTACTTGAAAAACGTTGCTAATACAGTATTATTATTTGATATTTGTTCTTTCATTTATTTTACATACAGTATTTTGTATAATAAAGGACAGAAAATGAACAGGAAACTGGTTATCATAGTGCATGTGTTTCAATTACAAGTTTGGGAAGAAACAATACATTCATTAATTAAAATCTAAAGAGTTAACGTCTTTGCTAAACCGTGGTAAATACCTGTAGTTCAATACCAACCATGATTTTGTGTTGTGAGAGAGATCATACAGTATATGCAGGCTACTATATATCAGCATCATTTTAAAATGGTAAATCCCTGTAGTGCAACAACCAATAAGACATGTAACGAGAAAGAGATACAGTATATTGAATTAAAGTGAATTATCACGATTTAAAATATTAGCTATACTAATATTAAAATGTATAAAATGACTTGCCCTGCTAATAATATTATGGATGCAGCATGTCATTATATTACTGAAACATTTTAAGTTTGATTAAAGACTGACAACATTTTGACATGTAAAATCATTTAATATATAAATAAATCTCCGCGATCACACATAAACTACATCAGATTGACATTGATGTTATAGAAACATAAAAAGACAGGGGTTTAAAACAGTTTACCATTGAAACAGTCGTCGATCACACATTTTAAAGTTCATACGAAAAGACAGTGGCACGAACATGCACCAACATAGTACACGGGCAGATAAAAATAAAAAGCCATGCAGTGAACCTCCCCTTTAATCAAACTGTAGCCCTGCCTTACTTTTGTCTACTTTTAGAACATATGAACATAAGAAAGTTTACAAATGAGAGGAGGCCATTCAGCCCATCTTTGCTTGTTTGGTTGTTAGTAGCTTATTGATCCCAGAATCTCATCAAGCAGCTTCTTGAAGGATCCCAGGGTGTCAGCTTCAACAACATTACTGGGGAGTTGGTTCCAGACCCTCACAATTCTCTGTGTAAAAAAGTGCCTCCTATTTTCTGTTCTGAATGCCCCTTTATCTAATCTCCATTTGTGACCCCTGGTCCTTGTTTCTTTTTTCAGGTCAAAGAAGTCCCCTGGGTCGACATTGTCTACCTTTTAGGATTTTGAATGTTTGAATCAGATCGCCCTGTAGTCGTCTTTGTTCAAGACTGAATAGATTCAATTCTTTTAGCCTGTCTGCATATGACATGCCTTTTAAACCCGAGATAATTCTGGTTGCTCTTCTTTGCACTCTTTCTAGAGCAGCAATATCCTTTTTGTAACAAGGTGACCAGAACTGAACACAATATTCTAGGTGAGGTCTTACTAATTCATTGTAAAATTAACATTACTTCCCTTGATTTACATTCAACACTCCTCACAATATATCCAAGCATCTTGTTGGCATTTTTTTTATAGCTTCCCCACATTGTCTAGAGGAAGACATTTCTGAGTCAACATAAACTCCTAGGTCTTTTTCATAGTTCCCTTCTTCAATTTCAGTATCTCCCATATGATATTTGTAATGCACGTTTTTATTGCCTGCATGCAATACTTTACACTTTTCTCTATTAAATTTCATTTGTCATGTGTCTGCCCAGGTCTGAATGCTGTCTAGATCATTTTGAATGACCTTTGCTGCTGCAACAGTGTTTGCCACTCCTATTTTTGTGTCGTCTGCAGATTTAACAAGTTTGCTTACTATACCAGAATCTAAATAATTAATGTAGATTAGGAATAGCAGAGGACCCAATACTGATCCCTGTGGTACACCACTGGTTACCTTGCTCCATTTTGAGGTTTCTCCTCTAAGCAGTACTTTCTGTTTTCTACATGTTTACCACTCCCTAATCCATGTGCATGCATTTGCATCCATGTGCATCCCCTGGTCAGCTGTCCAGCTCACTGCTGCAGAAGTTTGTTTGGGGCTGGGACAATGGACTTGTGTGTTTTAGCCATTTGTTAATCTTTGAAGAGGACCTGCAAGTTTGTCTTGCAGTCTTCCCTGCAATAATGATGGACTTTATTTATTTGAGAATCTGTGTTGGAAAATGTACTTTTTGACGGTGAAGTTGTGTTTAAAAAAACAAGTAAAGGAAATGTACATGATCTCTAACTCGCTATTTGACAAATAACAATTAAAAAATGAAAGCATGTGTGATGCCTATTTCCCTGCAAGCCCTTTTCTTTGCCCACTGGAGCACACAGCCTCTTATGGGGGTTTGGAACCGCAAATCACTGCATCTTAAACACACAGCTCTAGAGTCCGTAACTACAGCATGTACTGTACCGTTTATTGTGTGTGTTTTAATGAAGTCTGCTGCTGTACTTGTCTGGCTGTGAGCTTTTGCGTTACCAACAAACAAGGAATTAAACAAAACAAAAGCAGCTCCGTTCTCAGCCTGGCGTGAGATTGATTTTTTTTTTTTTTATCTACAATGGGAAGTGCTTTAGACTGAACAACCTCAAGCTCCCTTCATCTTGTCACAGCTCTGCACTGTGATATAAAGTCTATTTCCTGTTCATTGTCATTATTTTTTGTGTTTTATTTATTGTGATTATTATTAGGATTTTAAGAATGTATCGGAAATGTCTTTGTTTTTGCACAGTGGTAAGGTTAGTCCGAGTCTTTACAATGGGCAACTGAGCTGTGTTAAGATAAAACTTTTTTTTTTTAAATTAAAGAAAATTATCTTTATTAAAATCAACAGTTCTACTAAATGGCCACACGATGGCAGCATTGAATAAGGAATAGCAAGAGCTTCGTTCTGCCTGTCTTCATAAAGTGCACTGCCTGCTTTGCCCATTGTTGTAACCTGCTTGACAAAGCCACGCTGAATTAATCAGCTCGCTGGGGGTGGGGGTGTGTCTATTTATTATTATTTTCTTAGCATGTGCCCTTATCCAGCGCGACTTACAATTGTTATAAGATATCACATTATTTTTTACATACAATTCCCCATTTATATAGTTGAGTTTTTTCTGGAGCAATCTAGGTAAAGTACCTTGCTCAAGGGTACAGCAGCAGTGTCCCCCCCCCCACCTAGGATTGAACCCACAACCTTCCGGTCAAGAGTCCAGAGCCCTAACCACTACTCCACACTACTGCCCGTATTTGTTTGACTCTGTCAAAGATACAATAGAAGTGACTCTTTTATTTTAGCCATTTTCAAGGCAGTAATCACCTCCATGTTGTACAAATCATTAGTCCAGTTCAAGTCACAAATGAGTGTAGTGGTACAGCTGGTAGGATGGCTCAGTTGGTAGAGCACAGGGCCCTGATTCCCAGGGTTGGTGGTCCAAACCCCATTCACAATGCCTGCTTTTCTGGTTTTTTTTTTTTTCCAAGTTGGTTAATTTGCCTTGTAGGCAATGTAAAACTAACATCAAGGACAGCTGCTAGGTGTCGCAGTGGGGTTGGTCCCTGTGCTTAAATGCTGTTTACCTTGAGAGACTGGGATCAAATCCAGGCTGCAGATTGAAATCGTCTGTTTTCACAGCACCTTGGAGTTTGAATCTGTTAAAGACACGATAGAAGTGACTTTTTTATTGGATATTTCCAATGATCTGCATTTTGTACAAATCATTAGTTAATGTACTGGAGGTCATTTGACAGCAGGAGAGAGCAGTTGTCTGGCTGCCTCAATTGGTAGAGCACTGGACTCTGATTTCCATTGGTTAATCTGTCGATTTATCAGGTTTATAAGGTTTGGCTTTGAATCCAGTTTAAGTCACAAATGAAACGAAGCTGAGAATCCCCTTAGCCCCCAGGTCCACACCACACAATGTAATAATGTGTTTCACGCAGCAGGAGAGCCAGTCAGCTGGATAGCTCTGTTGGTAGAGCAGCAGGAGAGCCAGTCAGCTGGATAGCTCTGTTGGTAGAGCAGCAGGAGAGCCAGTCAGCTGGATAGCTCTGTTGGTAGAGCAGGGGACTGTGATTCCCATGGTAGCGGGATGAAACCCTTACTAAGGGTTTGTGTTTCATTTTCATTTCAAACACTTTGCCCATTTTGATAGACTTGGGTTTACATAACAGGACATCGTTTCATACAAATAATAATATAATGAGGGTGATATAAGGGCTTCTCTGCAATGCCGGCTCGTCAGAAGCAGACAGGTGGTGCAGTGGGCTAGTTCACTGGTATGCTGTGTTGGTTGCTGTGGGGGACTGGGTTCAAATCCAGGTGCATTTCTCCTTTGTTTTCAAAGACTTGGTTAATTTCTTATATAAGGCAATGAAAAAGCAGACTACTCCGTGGAAGTGAGATGGGTTGGAATCCATTTCAAGTCACAAATGAAACGAAGCTGTGAATCAAATTAACACAATATAATAATGTGTTTCACGCAGTAGGAGAACCAGTCAGCTGGATAGCTCTGTCAGTAAAGCAGGGGACTGTGATTCCCACGGTAGCGGGTTCAAGTCCCGCATGTATATTGTTCTTCATATAAATTCATTTTGACCTTTTGTGAGCTTGGTTTTAAATCCATTTTGTCACAAGTCTCTCTCAAGCTGTTTATGGCTCCCCAGGTCTACATCACAACATGTAATAATGCTTTGACCAGGCCCCTTCATAAGCAGGCTGGATAGCTCACCTGTAGAGTGTGGGATTCTGTTTCCTAGAATTCTGGATTCAAACCCACCAGGTGTTGATTGCATGTGTATATTCCTCTTTTTCTCTTCAAAAATGTTCTCCTTATTGATAAAGCAAGTGCCACGAAAGCGGGCAAGGTGGTCCAGTTGTCTGATCTGGTGTCCTCAAATGCAGGAAATGAGCCCCAATGTATTTATTGTACACAGAATGGATTGAAGCCGTGCTGTGCAGCTCAGCGTGGTGTTCGGCAGCTCTCTGGCTGGCTCTCTGGGTATATGAATTGAAGCGTGCTGTGCAGCTCAGCGTGGTGTTCGGCAGCTCTCTGGCTGGCTCTCTGGGTATATGAATTGAAGCGTGCTGTGCAGCTCAGCGTGGTGTTCGGCAGCTCTCTGGCTGGCTCGCTCGGTATATGAATTGAAGCCGTGCTGTGCAGCTCAGTGTGGTGTTCGGCAGCTCTCTGGCTGGCTCGCTCGGTATGGTTTGGATTCAGGCACCCCGCCTGGGCCTTTGAGCGCGTCTGGTTTTTGTGTGATTCTCAGCACTCTGGCTGGCTCAGTATGGTTTTGGACGTGCATTACCTCTTTCCGTCGCTGGGTGGAGTCTTGAGCATACATTCATCAGTAGGAGGTCATGAGATTTCAGAATCCATAACCTCCTACTGCTGCAAGTATGCCTAAGTCGTTTTTCATTCATTTCACACTGATTTTATTATTTTGTATTATTAAATGTTCGAGTTATTGGTTTATTAGTCCACTGTTTACATCCTAGTGCGTTTCAATGTTGTGTTTTTTTTTTGTCAAAAAACAAAGTGATATTTTCATGAAAAACATTTACATTTAAAAAAAAAGTTAAAAAACACGCTGACCAGTGGAATAACGAGGAATTGCATGCTTCTCTTGTGTGGGTTACACTTGGTGCACTGTTGTTGTACTTTCATTTTTAAAGAATGAACCTTATAGACAATGTCACACACGATCCCACCTTAAGCCGATAGATAGCACAGGAGTCTGGTTGGTTAGGTTTGCATCAATGTGATTATTGGTGGACAGGGTTCAAACCTTGGCAGAAAAATGCAATGTGATGTTAAATGCCTTATTTTTTACATTTATTGTTCCAGAATCTTTGATGTAATGTTAAAGGTAAACTCAGCAGGGGGTCTGTGCTGCTGGTCTATTTCAGCATCCTTGCAACCCCTCAGCTGCACTCATGAAGAATTCAAATACTGGGGAGCATCTGAGGTGCTTTGAGAGCTTTCTGATTGGTGTAGTTGGTAGCGTATCGGCTTCAGATTCTCTTAACAGCTGTTTCAAGTCCCACATGAAACACACGTTATGTTTTTTTCCCCTCATTTTCAGAAATATTGTTTCATTTACCTTATAGAGCTGCCGTATAATAGGGTTGGGTTTGATAATCCCTCCTCTCTTCAGTGGCATGCAACTCTGCATGCGTGTGCAGTCTCTGACAAGGGAAGTGAATCTCATATACCAGGTTAGAGTGCTGGTTTGTCACAAGCAGCCAGGTGGTGGAGTGGGCTAGTTCACTAGCTTTGCCTGCCTTTCACCTTGGAGGTCTGGGTTCAAAGCCAGTTCACAGGACAAGTGAACTGAGTTTAAAACCAGACCCACAATTCAATGGCACAGCATGACTGGTGTTCTCTGATTAAGAGACTTAAAAAAGAATTGATAAATAAACCCCAGCGTTGTGTTTGAAGTCTTGTGTTGTGTGCTTGTTTTGTTTCTCCACGGCGTCTGTTTGTTTGAATCTGTCAGATACAACAGAAGTGACTCTTTTATTGGATATTTTCAAGGCAGTAATCACCTCCATGTTGTACAGATCATTAGTCCAGTTCAAGTCACAAATGACTGCAGCAGTACAGCTGGTAGGATGGCTCAGTTGGGAGAGCACAGGGCCCTGATTCCCAGGGTTGGTGGTTCAAACCCCGTGCAACGTGCATGTTTTTCTTGTTTTTTTTTTTTCAAGTTGGTTATTTTACCTTGTAGGCAATGTAAATCTAACATCAGGGACAGCTGCTAGGTGGTGCAGTGGGGTCATTCCCTGTGCTTAAATGCTCTTTCCCTTGAGAGACTGGGATCATATCCAGGATACAGATAGAAATCTTCTGTTTTCACAGCACCTTGTAGTTTGCATCTGTCAAAGACATGATAGAAGTGACTCTTTTATTGGATATTTCCAATGGAGTGATATACATTTTGTACAAATCATTAGTTAATGTACTGGAGGTCATTTGGCAGCAGGAGAGAGTAGCTCTCTGGCTAGCACAGGTGGTAGAGCACTGGATTCTGACTTCCAAGGTTGTTGGTTCAAGTCACATGTAAAGCACAAGTGTTAATCTATTGATTTCAAAAATATTGTTAAACTTACCTGTTTATAAGGTTTGGTTTTGAATCCAGTTCATCACAAATTAAACAAAGCTAAGAATCACCTCTTAGCCCCCAGGTCCTCACCACACAATGTAATAATGTGTTTCAAACAACATCAGCGCCAGTCGGCTGGATAGCTCTGTTGGTAGAGCAGAGACCCGTGATTCCCTGGGTAGCGGGTTCAGAGCAGGAGTTTCCTTTTCATTTTCAAACACTTTACCTATTTTGATAGACTTGTGTTTACGTAACAGGACAAGGGGTCAGTGGTCTAAGCATACAAATAATATAAAGAGGATGATATAAGGGCTTCTGTGCAAAGCTGGGTTGTCACGAGCAGACAGGTGGTGCAGTGGGCTAGTTCACTAGCATGCTGTGCTGTTCACATTGTGGGACTGGGATCAAATCCCGGTGAGTTCCTTGTTTGTTTTCAATGACTTGGTTAATTTCTTATATAAGACAATGAAAAAGCAGACTACTCCGTGGAAGTAAGATGGACTGGGTTCAAATCCAGGCGAGTTCTTTGCTTGTTTCAAAGAATGTGTTAATTGAGCTCATATATAGTGTGAACCAAAGCTTTCCTGTGGGAGCTGGTGGCGCAGTGGCTATGCTGATGGCCTTCTCTCCCTGAAGACGGTGGTTCGAATCCTGGTCCCGGAGGCGAGTTCCTGAGGTAAGTAATGCTGTTGGTTGTGAGTCATGGTGGTGGTTGTAAATCTGGGTGCTGACTGTAAGTAATGATGCAGATTGTAACTAACGATGTTGGTTGTGTCTCCACAGACGGAGGAGGGCCGTGTGCCCTGAAGAGGAGCCGGAAGAGGATGAAGAGGGGGCTGGGGCCCCCGGCCGTGGGGGGAGTGGAAGATGGGGGTGTTGGTACCAGAGAGGAGGAGAAGAAGGAGGTGGTGTAAACATGGGGGAGCAGGCAGGCAGGCAGGCAGGGATATTCCTTTTGCACGGCCATCTGACAGGGAGCGTTAAAGATATCTTCTGTCCTATAATCATCTCTAGAGCTCAGCTGATCGGGCCCATTGCTGGGCAAAAGGCAAGGTATCATCCCTGCCTGCTCCCCCATGTTTACACCTCCTGCTTTTCCTTCCCCCATGGTACCAACACCCCCGTCTTCCACTCCCCCTGCGGCCGGGGGCCCCAGCCCCCTCTTCATCCTCTTCAGGGCACACGGCCCTCCTCCGTCTGTGGAGACACAACCAACATCATTAGTTACAACCTGCATCATTACTTACAGTCAACACCCAGATTTACAA
Organism: Acipenser ruthenus; assembly: GCF_902713425.1. Lineage (NCBI taxonomy): Eukaryota > Metazoa > Chordata > Actinopteri > Acipenseriformes > Acipenseridae > Acipenser > Acipenser ruthenus. The sequence goes on along the minus strand of NC_081201.1, from coordinate 40,005,915 downwards.
CCACCACCATGACTCACAACCAACAGCATTACTTACCTCAGGAACTCGCCTCCGGGAGCAGGATTCGAACCACCGTCTTCAGGGAGAGAAGGCCATCAGCATAGCCACTGCGCCACCAGCTCCCACAGGAAAGCTTTGGTTCACACTATATATGAGCTCAATTAACACATTCTTTGAAACAAGCAAAGAACTCGCCTGGATTTGAACCCAGTCCATCTTACTTCCACGGAGTAGTCTGCTTTTTCATTGTCTTATATAAGAAATTAACCAAGTCTTTGAAAACAAAGGAGGAACTCACCTGGATTTGAACTCAGTCCCCCAAGGTAAGCAGCACAGCATGCTAGTGAACTAGCCCACTGCACCACCTGTCTGCTTGTGACCGCCTTGTTGTCTAACCTTGTATATGAGGTTCACTTCCCTTGTCAGAGGTCGCACTGCAGGAGTTGAGAATCCTGGCGCTGACTGCACAGTTGCAGTCTTTCATGCCACTGAAGAGAGGAGGGATTATGAAACACCCCTGTTACACAGCAGGGCTCGGAGGTAAATACCAGGGATACCAGGTCAATGCTATGAGTGTTAACACTAATCATATATATAATAACTGTGTGGCTTCCAGAGGAACATGTGTTTTTTATATTGTGTTCCTCGTCAAGCTGTGGAATCTGAAGCTGCGCAGCAGAAATGATTCCACTTCCAGCAGGTTGACTTTGTGCAAAGTTTCTATTCTGATGTAAACTTTCATCCCCCCCCCCCCCCGAGCACTGTACTGTCTCCACTAAATCATTATTACTGATGAACCAACGGGAGCGCCAAGCCTTCCTCAATAGACAAAGCTAGCGCTGCTGTTCAGGGTGAGCGTGCCTCAGCACTGCCAGCAAGCACTCGGGCGCTGGGGAGCAAAGCAGCACAAGAGCCTGGATGTCTTGGCTTTGCGGGAGTGAAGGGAGCTCTGTGAACACTGTCCTGTCCTTTCTGCAGAGGAAACGGAAGATTAGCATGGAAAGCGACCCCTTAGAGGAAGGACAGCATTCTGATCAAGGACAGGTGGAGGGCCATGAAAAGGCTTCAGAGGCTTCTAGTCGTAGTTTAAAGTTTCAGCCAATAAAAGTGACACGTTGTGTGTCTGTATTGTAGCTGCAATTACTGCCTGGTGATTGAGAATGAATATGTATAGATCCCCTTTCAGGGCTTGTTGTGTGACAGGATGCTGCATGGAGCCATGAAGAAGGGAAACGCCCACACAGTATGTATTTCCAAACGTCCGGATTTATTAAAGAAAAAGGCTTGAAAGTAAAACAATCTCCCCTCTACGAGCAATGGTAATGGAAGGGCTGCAGTCCCCAGCAAAAACAACTCTGTTACCCACAAGCCTCCTGCACCAAACTGGGCTCCTTTTAAAATAGCAGAAAGTAGAAAATGTGGTTTGTCTTACCAAACACACACAATGCAAACAGTCAGTCAATATGTAGCGGTATTGTGAAGCGGGATGTGGGGCTGCTCAATGCCTTGCTCACTGGGTGTGCTTCTATTCTTTTAAACAAAGTAAGGAGAGGAGAGGAGAGGGGGAGGAGAGAGTAAAGAGGAGAGGAGAGAGGGGAGAGGGGAGAAGAGAGGGGAGAGGTGGAGAGGGCAGCAGCAGTATTCCTCAGTCCAGGAAGGACAGCTCCATGCACTCCACAGCCTCAGGGTGAAGCATGCGAGTCGCCAGCCGCTCCATATCATCCAGGCTCAACAAGCGCAGCCTCCGCTCGTAATCCTGAGAGAGAGGCAGAGGGAGAGACACAGAGTCACAACTACACGCTGCTCTACACCTGCATTTCAGAGTGTGTGTGCTGCAGCTGTGATTGTGTGTGCGTCTCTGTGTCACTGTACAGCTGTGTCTGTGTGTGTCTGTATAACACTGTGCATGTGCTGCAGCTAGGATTGTGTGTGTAGCAGTGTTTATTGTGTTCAGGTTACCTTGTGTAGCTGCTCCAGACTCTCACTGTGTGTGTGTGTTTATTGTGTTCAGGTTACCTTGTGTTGCTGCTCCAGACTCTCACTGCGTCGGCAGGGCTGAAGTGTTTGTTCAGAAGAGCAGGCAGGCTGTGCCACACTGACCCGGGGTGAGGCGAGGCGTGAGAGGAGGGGTCAGGCGAGGGGTGAGAGGAGGGGTGAGGGGTGACAGGAGGGTTGAGGCGATGGGTGAGAGGAGGGGCGAGGTGTGAGAGGAGGGGTGTGGCGAGGGGTGAGGTGTGACAGGAGGGGTGAGGCGAGGGTGAGGGGTGAGGTCTGAGAGGAGGGGTGACACAGGGAGTGCTGTTCTTGCGAGGGTGACACTTTCTCTGTTGGGGGCGTCACAACGAGTTCAGCTTGGAATCGGGAGCGATGGAGTCGTGTGACAGTCTGTGCTCATCTGAGAGAGAGAGAGAGAGGGAGGGGGAGAAACAGGAGAGATTCAAGACCAGGTAGATTAACTCTCAGCTGCTGACTCGGTGTAATTTCATAACTTTTGTTACGATGACAAAACACGTCATATCTCTGCCGTCCAATCAGCAATTTTGTTTTTTTAAAGTATGAGTCATAGCCATGACTACGGGGCTTGTCATGATACCATTGGTTTAGGGCTAGGGTGGGCGGGACATATAATATTTTGATTACAAGGGCGAGTCTCTGCTGGCGCCATTGTGACTGAGTGCACAGCAGAGTCGAAGCTCTGTATCTCCAGTTTTACAATCCCAAGAGTGCTAATCTACATATCATCTAAACGGGAGGTACTTGGGCTAATTAACCAAATTGTTGTTGTTGTTTTTTTCAACTTGATATTGTTTTTTTGTGCTGAGTACATCTGCAGTGTTTATTTTTGTTTTGTTTTCGCTGTGTCTCTTGTGTGTGTGCTTGCTTGCTGGGCAGGGCTAACTTCATGACTGCTGTAGACGAGAGGAGCTACTGTACCAACACCACGTTTTGTTTTGTTTGTTTGTTTTGTTAAACATCTTTCTTATAGTTAGTTTCACATACGGTTTTATTTTAGACTTGTTTTTCCTCAGGAGAGAAGGCAAAACTAACAGGTCTATCGCATGTGATGCAAAGTTAGGCGTTTGTGTACGTCTGTGTTTTACTTTTTCTAGTCGATTCATTATTTCTCTGTAGTCGTTATTATTGAATTATGCATCTATTATTTAACTTTTTATTCGATGTGTAAAAGAATGAGGAAAACACCTTGTTTAGTTTTTATTTTTACGTTGTGTATGTAGCCTATGTAAAAAACAAAGACATTTAGCTGTAGTTATTATTTAGCCATGTATTTTATTACTCGTTTACTGTGTGTAAACAGAAAACATTATTTAGCTGTTGTCACTATTATTATTTAGCCATGTATTTTATTACTTGTTTACTGTTTTATGTGTGTGAAAAAGGATGGAGCAGAATATTAATATTAGTATTAATATTATTATTATTAATTGGTATTTATTTTAATGTTTTATGTGGGTGTGTGAAAGCCACAAAATGGATGGAGACAATCAGCTCCAGCGTGTGGTTCAGTCACTGAAGAGGAGGAGGGCCCTGACTGAGGAAGAGATCGAGGGCATGTACGCCATGGAGGAGGACCTCCCTGATGAAGAGCTGCTGCAGGAGGATGAGGAGGAGGAGGAGAGTGATCTGGAGGAGCCCCAGTCCAGCACTTCAACTGCAGGGTAGTTTTGATAATAAATATATACAGCACAATATGGAACGTTTTATTTTTTTTGTCTCCCTCCCTCCCAAATAAAATTCTTAATTTCAAAGTTTTATTTGTAATATACTTTTTTTTCCAAATAAAAAAATTAAACATTTTACTTGATAACTTGTGTGTTGTTTCTTTATTTTTATACTGAAATATAATTGTATCTCAAACAGGGCAACAGTGTTTCCAGTCTCACTTTTTGCCAAGTTTTAATCCTGGTCTGCCTTTGCCATTTCGGAGGTTGATTTTTGTAAAATACTAGGCATTGCAAAACTTTATCTAGCTCTGCAACTGTGCAAGATATTTCAATTCTGATTTCAGATTTGAATTCCTTGGAAAATTGTGCAGCTACAATATACTCTAGTTTTTTATATATATATATATATATATATATATAACTCTTGGAAAGAGGTTGAAATTGACCAATTTTTAAAAATATTATTTATTATTTTTCATATTTCGATAATTTTTGGGGAGGTGTAGCTCATATGAAAATAAAAATAAAATCACCCCACAACAAAATAAATTACATCAATGGAAAGATCTACTTAATGCCTTTCTGTAGGTGTATTGGGTTTTCATTTCTGATTTAAGGTTCCAAAACTACAAGTGTTTAAACAGAAAGGCATCATGTTTATGACCGGATATGTTTATTCCCCGTAGGCAGCATAGGGTTAAAACACTTCATGCAACTCAAAGATGATAAAAGATTGAAAACACTTTGTTTGCAGGTGTTACTGTTAATAGATATATGTAGAATAACATGCATCCTTTTTAACTGAGTGCTGAGCTGTGCTGTGCTGTGCTGTGCTGTTCAGCCTACCTGCCAGCGCCTTGCCTTTGTAGAGGAGTCCCTGTTGATTGACAGGTATGTTGAGCCTGTCAGAGACCAGACTCCAGACTGTGGAGACCTTCTCATCCTCACAGACCTGTCAAGAGACAAGAACACACAGACACACAGTGAGGGGATGAGCATTAAACACTGAAACTACATCTTCATCCTCACTGGACAGGCGAGAGACAAGAACACACACAGTGAGGGGATGAGCATTAAACACTGAAACTACATCTTCATCCTCACAGGACAGACGAGAGACAAGAACACACACAGTGAGGGGATGAGCATTAAACACTGAAACTACATCTTCATCAGTACACAAGTCTCGAGTGAAGCGACATCCCTCATCTGCACCATGCAAATGCACTTAGTGTCATTTCAAACGGGATTGAGATTATTATTATGCTCATGAGCTAAAAGGCAATAACAACGTACGATTATAATCAATAAAGATGACCCCCAGTCAATATAGCCGGGGAAACCGCACCCTGCTGATCAGAGCTCACAAAGACAAACACATTATTAAAAGGCACTCAGCAAACAGTCACAAGCGGGTCCGGACGGCCATTTGTTATTAAAAATGCGGGATTCAAAAACAACCACTGCACTGAATAATAAACAAAGTAAACGAGATGCACTCACCTGGTTTAACGAGCGCTGTCCCTCGTAGTCTGTGTAAAACAAGAGCAAACGCCTCCTCACATGGCGTCCTTCTTCCACAAACTTATCACATGAAATAAAGTCGTTTCACACAGACACACGCCTCCGGCTGAGCTGTCCTCTGCTCTTTACAATTGGTAGCGAACTTCAGGGAGACAGACGAGGCTTTAGCTTTCATTTCCTATCCAATGCTGCCCTCGTGTGGACATTTAGTAGAACTGCTGTCGAGGGGTTGAATTGAGTGTTAACTAATTCTGCTTCATAAAATCAAATGAAACCTGCTGAAAAACGTCACGTTAGCATACTGAAATACACACACATCTACGTCTGTGATTAAATTATTGCAAACACCCGTATATACTTTTAGATACATTTTAAACCGCTATAAAAGAGAACTACAGTTGATTCCTTCAGGCACGTTCCGGTTTAAAATCGTTGTTTTCTTTGCTAATTTGAAACTGCCCGTTTTAAAATATGACTGATAGTAAAACAATTCTTCACTAAAAGCATGAAAATATAATATTATTAAAATACTGACGTGGACACGTGTACTAAAAAAATGTTTTATTAATAATAAATGTATATTTTTAAACAGGTGCGCACCTTGGACAGCTATAGGGTCTATACAAATTAGGTAACGCATTTATAACTTTTGATTCGCTAAATGCGTTCGCCAATCAGAAGTCACTTAATTTGTGACTTGTCTTTTATCCAATCAGATTGTTTAGGACATGACGTAACCGTTCCACTTTCTCTCCACGAGATAGACGTATCGGTAAGGAATTCATCAAATAATCTTCCAGCGGCTCCCGACTGCAGTACCGCTGCGTGTCCACTGGAGGGAGCCGAGCGCCTCCGTGGCGGCGGCTCCGCATGACTCGAGCGCGTTTGTGACGTCCCCGCCCCGATTGGCCCGTCTGTCGCTGTTTGTGAAGATAGCGTTCGCAGTTTTCACTGTGAACCTCTGGAGCTTGGGAAGGGAAACTGCCCGTGAAAGCTGAGCGACCAAAACTGTGAAAAATGACATCGCTCTGATAAAAATACGAGACGCCCAACACAGCATGAGTCATAAATCACAGAAATCGTGATTCCTACAAACATCATCGTCATCATCATCATAATAATACACGTCATTAATTCGGCTGCAGTGTTGCTAGGACTCCCAGCATCACATTCCCCTCTGGCTGTAGTACCGGTGTGTGTCCACAGGAGGGGGCAGTGTGCCTCACTGCCTGCTTGCCTGCGCTTTGGCTCCGCACCCACTCAAAAAACTTTTTTAAAATGTATTTTGGAATCTGAATTTGGACGCGTGTATTGTTTTGAAATCAGCAAACATTTGAATTGCAGATGAACGAGTGTAGCTGATGGAATTGCATTAAGTTTAACATAAAGAAACGTTCGTGTCAGTGCTTCACAGAGGGCTGTTTTAATATAACAGTTTTTTTAATTTGCAGACAGTTTGTGTGAACTCTATGGCGTTGGAGACAGGACGCTTCACGTGCTCCAGTTTACACGCAGTGACTGAAGAGGAGATGCGATGTACCGTTGCTTGTTTTAGACAATGGGGACGGGACTGAGCGCTTACAGAGACGAGGGACTAACATGAACACAGAGTAACATGAACACACAAAGCCACACACAATTTCACAGTCACGATGTTAACTCGGGGGGGAAAGACGCCCTGCATGGCCGATTGGCTGAAAAGCAGAACAGAAGCAGCCTATCACATGAGGGGAGGTGGGTGGTGTTCTTATGACGTCACCGCTGCCAGGTCTATAAAGAGACCCGTTGTGCGCTTTCACGTCAGATGAAGAGAACGAGTCGTTAGGTTTGTGTGGATCAGCGAGGACGCTGGAAATCCTGCGAGTTCCTCGGGTCGCCGCTGGGGGCGGTCAGCCGCCGGGCTTGTCCAGTAATGTTGTGGTTAAGCGCTCGCCGCTGTGTCCTGGCGGGTCCCGGAGAGGCTCAGTATATTTCATTTTGAAATGCCTACAATGCGTTCTTCTGTTTTCAATGCGCACGTCTATTTGTTTCTATTTTGTAATGTGTTTATTTAGTGGAGGAGTTTCATGGTAGTTTCGTATTCACTTTCTCATTGCCCTCACAGTGATTTGTGAAAGAGCCTCATGTTTTAAATGATTGTTGAACACACTTCAATAATAAAGGTTATTTTAAAGCCGGTTTGAAACACCAAGCATTTGAAAAGCAGATTCAATCAATAATAATGGAATTGTATTAACACAAGACGTCTCTGCTTCACAAAGCTCGTTAACAATGCAGAGGTGCCAGTTTATAAAAGCAGAACCGAGGAGAACAGCAGCAGCATTTCTTTTTTTCAAGGCCAGGGTCTGCTAGCCTGAGAAATGAAAAGGCTCTTGGGTCTGGCAAGCCAGTAACATTATTTCTGCTGTTTAATGTAGAACTGGTAACTGTAAACACATGGCATTTAAAATGAACAACCCCAATACAAAGACTTCAACACAGATTTTTATTTATTTTGTGTTTCTTCTGGAATTAAATATCAGTAATGAAGAGTGAGTGCTTCAAACCTGGACCTCTCAGTGCTGCAGGTTCCTCTCTCTCCTCTCCTCAGAGCTGCAGCTCCCTCAGTAGCAGGTTCCTCTCTCTCCTCCCTCTCCTCACCTCCCCTGCCTGGGGAGTTGAGAGGGGGAGGAGAGAGGGGAGAGGGGGAGAGGGCAGCAGCAGTATTCCTCAGTCCAGGAAGGACAGCTCCATGCACTCCGCAGCCTCAGGGTGAAGCATGCGGGTCGCCAGCCGCTCCATATCATCCAGGCTCAACAAGCGCAGCCTCCGCTCGTAATCCTGACAGAGAGGCAGAGGGAGAGACACAGAGTCACAATTACACGCTGCTCTACACCTGCATTTCAGAGTGTGTGTGCTGCAGCTGTGATTGTGTGTGCGTTGCAGCTGTGATTGTGTGTGCGTCTCTGTGTCACTGTACAGCTGTGTCTGTATAACACTGTGCATGTGCTGCAGCTAGGATTGTGTGTGTAGCAGTGTTTATTGTGTTCAATTTACCTTGTGTAGCTGCTCCAGCCTCTCACTGTGTGTGTGTGCGTGTGTGCGTGTGTGTGTGTTTGTGTTCAGGTTACCTCGTATAGCTGCTCCAGACTCTCACTGCGTCGGCAGGGCTGAAGTGTTTGTTCAGAAGAGCAGGCAGGCTGTGCCACACTGACCCGGGGTGAGGTGAGGAGTGAGAGGAGGGGTGAGGCAAGGGGTGAGCTGTGCTGTGCTGTGCTGTGCTGTTCAGCCTACCTGCCAGCGCCTTGCCTTTGTAGAAGAGTCCCTGTTGATTCACAGGTATGTTGAGCCTGTCAGAGACCAGACTCCAGACTGTGGAGACCTTCTCATCCTCAAAGACCTGTCAAGAGACAAGAACATACAGACACACACTGAGGGGATGAGCATTAAACACGGAAACTACATCTTCATCCTCACAGGACAGACGAGAGACAAGAACACACACACACACAGTGAGGGGACAAGCATTAAACACTGAAACTACATCTTCATCCTCACAGGACAGGCGAGAGACAAGAACACACACACACACACACACACACACACACAGTGAGGGGATGAGCATTAAACACGGAAACTACATCTTCATCCTCACAGGACAGGCGAGAGACAAGAACACACACACACACAGTGAGGGGATAAGCATTAAACACTGAAACTACATCTTCATCCTCACAGGACAGGCGAGAGACAAGAACACACACAGTGAGGGGATGAGCATTAAACACTGAAACTACATCTTCATCAGTACGCAAGCCTCGAGTGAAGCGACATCCCTCATCTGCACCATGCAAATGCACTTAGTGTCATTTCAAACGGGATTGAGATTATTATGCTCAAGAGCTAAAAGGCAGTAACAACGTACGCTTAGAAATAATAAAACAATGTTTTTAAGAAAGCCCTCAGGACACGTGACGACATCCCCTCCTTGACAACGTCCTGTCCTCCTGTAGGAAGTGTCTCTTTACCTCAGCAATACCTGAGCTGGGAAGGTACACATTTTAAAGGGCCTTGATTTGCAGCAATGCAGTTCAACCCGCTCTGTGATGTTTTATGTTCTGTTATCAAACAACCGCTGACTTGCCCAATCGTAGAAAGTAGAAGTAGAAAATGTGGTTTGTCTTACCAAACACACACAATGCAAACAGTCAGTCAATATGTAGCGGTATTGTGAAGCGGGATGTGGGGCTGCTCAATGCCTTGCTCACTGGGTGTGCTTCTATTCTTTTAAACAAAGTAAGGAGAGGAGAGGAGAGGGGGAGGAGAGAGTAATGAGGAGAGGGGGGAGGAGAGAGGGGAGAGGGGGGAGGAGAGAGGGGAGAGGGGGAGGAGAGAGGGGAGAGGGCAGCAGCAGTATTCCTCAGTCCAGGAAGGACAGCTCCATGCACTCCACCGCCTCAGGGTGAAGCATGCGGGTCGCCAGCCGCTCCATATCATCCAGGCTCAACAAGCGCAGCCTCCGCTCGTAATCCTGACAGAGAGGCAGAGGGAGAGACACAGAGTCACAACTACACGCTGCTCTACACCTGCATTTCAGAGTGTGTGTGCTGCAGCTGTGATTGTGTGTGCATCTCTGTGTCACTGTACAGCTGTGTCTGTGTGTGTTTGTATAATAGTGTGCATGTGCTGCAGCTAGGATTGTGTATGTAGTAGTGTTTAATGTGTTCAATTTATCTTGTGTAGCTGCTCCAGACTCACTGAGTGTGTGTGTGTGTGTGTGTGTGTCTGTGTGTGTGTGTGTGTGTAGCAGTGTCTGTGTTTATTGTGTCTGTGTTTGTTGTGTAGCTGCTCCAGCCTCTCACTGTGTGTGTGTCTGTGTGTGTGTGTGTATAGCAGTGTGTGTTTGTGTTCAGGTTACCTTGTGTAGCTGCTCCAGACTCTCACTGCGTCGGCAGAGCTGAAGTGTTTGTTCAGAAGAGCAGGCAGGCTGTGCCACACTGACCCGGGGTGAGGCGAGGAGTGAGAGGAGGGGTGAGGCGAGGGGTGAGAGGAGGAGTGAGCTGTACTGTGCTGTGCTGTGCTGTTCAGCCTACCTGCCAGCGCCTTGCCTTTGTAGAGGAGTCCCTGTTGATTGACAGGTATGTTGAGCCTGTCAGAGACCAGACTCCAGACTGTGGAGACCTTCTCATCCTCACAGACCTGTCAAGAGACAAGAACACAGAGACAGTGAGGGGATGAGCATTAAACACTGAAAGTACATCTTCATCCTCACAGACCTGTCAAGAGACAAGAACACAGAGACAGTGAGGGGATGAGCATTAAACACTGAAACTACATCTTCATCCTCACAGACCTGTTGATATACAGAAACACACACCTGGTTTAACGAGGTCTGTCCCTCGTAGTCTTTGCAAAACAATAGCAAACGCCTCCTCGCTTGGCTTCCTTCTTCCACAAACTAACATATTAAATTAAATATACTTGTTGTACCTCGTTAATTCGGAGCGGCTCCGGCAAGCGGCTGCGGTAACCTCTGCTGTTTACAATGGATAGAAAACCTCAGCGAGACAGACAAGGCTTTAGCTTTCATTTCCTATCCCATGCTGCCCTCGTGTGAGTGTTAACTAATTTTTGCTTCATAAAGTCGAATGAAACCTGCTGAATAATGTTATATTAACATATTTAATTACACACTGCGTTACAGTTTTCCACATACTTCACTAAAAAACGGAACAATTGATAAAAGTGACATTTCAAAATCTAACGCTGTCCATTTTTTAAACTGCTGCTGTGTCAATACAATTTTCGTCATGAATCTTGGTTAAAATTGTTATGGTGTGTTATTAAATTATTACAGTTACGTTCAACCGTATATACTTTTGGAAAGAGTAACTACAATTCAAGCGACTCTAAATCCTTCTTTCAGTAACGTTCTGTTTTAAAATATGACCGCTAGGAAAACAATTATTCACCAGAAACATGGAAATATAATATTTTTAAAATACTGATGTGGACCCGTGAATTAGAAAATGTTTTATTAATAATAAATAAATATTTTTAAACAAGTCCGCACGCAGGACAGCCATAGGGTCTATGTAAATTAGGTAACGCGATTCTAAGTTTTGATTCGCTAACTGTGTGCGCCAATCAGAGGTCATCTACTTTATAACTTATTTTATCCAATCAGGTTGTTAAGACATGACGTAACAGTTCCACCTCCTCGCCACACGGGGGCAGCATCGAAAGAAAACTCAATTCAAACGACTCGAAAGCAGCCCGTCTTTCAGGCAGATTCCTGTTTAATTAGTTGTTATGTTTGGTTTGTTTATTTCGGAATGGCTTGTTTTAAAATATGACCGATAGTAAAACAATTATTCACCAGAAACATGACAATATTTTAATATTTTTAAAATACTTGTGTGAACGGTGTGCTATAACTTTTATTAGACATAAAATATGTTTTTAAACAGGTGCGCACGCAGGTCAGCCATAGGGTCTATGCAAATTGGGTATTGCGTTTCTAAGTTTGATTCGCTAACTGTGTGCACCAATCAAAGTGATCTACATTCTTTAACTTGTTTTATCCAATCAGTTCCTTGCCACACAGTGGGAGCAGAATTGTGAGGGTCTGGAACTATCTCACCGTTAATGTGTTTCAGTATTTTAGGCTGTCGTTTCACTTGTATTGTGTATATCAGTGTTTTAAGATTCGTGTCACCAATAAGATTGAAGAAGTATCTTATAAAAGTATTCATGCAAAACGCGTCCTAGGTAACTTTCAAACTGACATCGATTACAATTGTGTGTTTTGTAAAAACAAACTGTATGGTATTTATTTGATCACTGTGTTTATACAAAGATATGTTTTAGTGATATGGGCGGTAAACAGGTCAGATTCGCTGATGTGCCTTACTTTTCAAAAATGTATGGCAGGGAACACACTGTTATATATATATATATATATATATATATATATATATATATATATATATATATATATATATTTATATATATATATATATTTATATATATATAATGTGTGTGTATGTAATTAATCTGTTTGAAAGATGTTCTGTGCTGGTACTGTATGTAATGAATCTGTTTGAAAGATGTTCTGTGCTGGTACTGTATGTAATGAATCTGTTTGAAACATTTTCTGTGCTGGTACTGTATGTATGTAATGAATCTGTTTGAAAGATGTTCTGTGCTGGTACTGTATGTAATGAATCTGTTTGAAACATTTTCTGTGCTGGTACTGTATGTATGTAATGAATCTGTTTGAAAGATGTTCTGTGCTGGTACTGTATGTAATGAGTCTGTTTGAAACATTTTCTGTGCTGGTACTGTATGTATGTAATGAATCTGTTTGAAAGATGTTCTGTGCTGGTACTGTATGTCGGAGGATTCTGAATTGCAGGTAACATGGATATTAAATTGCAAGCCGATTCTCCAGCATCGCTGCAGTACAGTTTGGATAAGGAAGTCCCCAATGTGTTTTCTATCCCACATATTTGATTCGTTAGTATGTCATAAATGTCCGATAAACGCAATGTCACCACTCATTCTCTCATAATATTATTTGTCACTGACGTGTACTTCACTAAGATGGCCGACGCCGGCTTCACCAAATGGTGACGTTTTGCTGCAGCGGCCGTCTTGGATTTTGAGAGTGAATTGGTGACCACACTGGATCTGGTGTGAGCTGTACGGCACGCGTTTAATCACAGAATAAACCATTCCGTTCATAAGAATGCTCGCTGGCACAACGAGGATACAAGGGTATTTGACACCGCATATGAATATACTTTTAATCAGGGTAAAATAGTAGTACACAAAAACCTTCTGATCATCGCCGCTCTGGAGAATGTTGCGCAGCATCCCGAGCCATCGGCCGAGAGAGAGATAGCTTTAAGTGGGATAGACACTGAGAAACCCGGCCGCGGACCTAGCCCAATTGCATGTTCGTTTTTATTAGTGTCCTTCAGTTAAATGTGTTATTAGGTTGTTGTATTTGTGGAATATGGCAGGACAATACGCACCCAGTTGCTAAGTAACGGCGCTATTATATTTTGTGTTATTTAAATAACCGTGTGATGCGGCTAAACGAGAAACCACCTGGTGGCAGGGCTGTTTGATTTTTATATGACAAGTCACAGGTCCACGGCCGTCTAGCTACAACAACATCTGCGACCGCGCTGCCGCTATGATCGACCACCGCCCCGGGGATTTGAGCCCGAGAGAGCCGCTGGGCTCCACCGAGCTCTCCATGCCCCGGGACCGAGTCTCGCTTCAGAAAAGCAACGTGTGCTCTCGCTCTTACTTTGTCGTGGTCATGGTGTTTGTGCATGTGTACATTATCAATGTCATCGCGTTGCTGCTCTACGTGCATTACAACAACGGCCCCGGGGACAGCTCTGCTGTGGACGGCCAGGACTCGGCTAGCCCGTCCTTCATTAACAGCGGGTCGCACCCGCAGCCGCTGCCGCTGCCCGTGAACCCGGATCCTGGGCCAGACGCCATGTATCTCCCTCGCCTGGAGGGCATCAAGGTATGTGTCCCGAACCGAGACGCTCTGCTGAGAATGTTACATACAGTCATCAGATACAAAGAGAAGCTAGACGAACACGGCACTGTATCTTCATAGCCTTGTGAATCTAGACGAACACGGTACTGTATCTTCATTGGTTGTATCTTCATACAACCAAGCCTTTTCTTTCATAATTTACAGTTTAATATATGTGGTGTATTAGCTACTCATGTCAAACTTGCGTCGCGATATGTGAAGATGTATCGTATCGTGTTGACGAATCAGCTCACCCCTATTTTAGAAAGAAGGGGCAGCTATATTGATTAACGAATCCACAGTCAGAACAATTCAACACAAAAGCAAATTCCATTTTATTAAGCAACAGTTAGTTAATTCTAGTATTACACATTTCAAACCTAACACTTACAGAAAGCTTGTAATTTCAGTTGAGCGTTTCCTATTGCCTGCTAAAATATTACACTTATACACTAACAATGTAAAAACAGGTTTTCATAATTACAAACTGTGACAAAGCTTTTTTGCTTACAGTATAACTTTGAACACGGTTCTGTGTTCCTAACACTGTCCTGGTGGATAAAGCACTCTCATAACACAGTGTGTTGAAACAGGACGGCCCCTGTAGCCAATGGTTAGGGTGTCTCTTTCTCCCTTGTTACTCTGGGAGGTCCGAGGATGGTTCCTCTCAGCTGTGGATTTCACTGTGTGCTGTTCTTGTGTGTGCACAGGTGGGACATGTACAGAAGGTGGCTCTGGTGCCAAACAAAGTCCACGAGCTGAAGACACTCAGCCTGAAACCCCTGCTCTTCGGTGAGCGAGCAGCACAGCGCAGACCCTCGCAAGCACAGCGCAGACCCTCGCAAGCACAGCGCAGACGCTCGCAAGCACAGCGCAGACGCTCGCAAGCACAGCGCAGACCCTCGCAAGCACAGCGCAGACCCTCGCAAGCACAGCGCAGACGCTCGCAAGCACAGCGCAGACGCTCGCAAGCACAGCGCAGACCCTCGCAAGCACAGCGCAGACCCTCGCAAGCACAGCGCAGACGCTCGCAAGCACAGCGCAGACGCTCGCAAGCACAGCGCAGACCCTCGCAAGCACAGCGCAGACGCTCGCAAGCACAGCGCAGACCCTCGCAAGCACAGCGCAGACCCTCGCAAGCACAGCGCAGACCCTCGCAAGCACAGCGCAGACGCTCGCAAGCACAGCGCAGACGCTCGCAAGCACAGCGCAGACCCTCGCAAGCACAGCGCAGACGCTCGCAAGCACAGCGCAGACGCTCGCAAGCACAGCGCAGACGCTCGCAAGCACAGCGCAGACGCTCGCAAGCACAGCGCAGACGCTCGCAAGCACAGCGCAGACCCTCGCAAGCACAGCGCAGGCGCTCGCAAGCACAGCGCAGACGCTCGCAAGCACAGCGCAGACCCTCGCAAGCACAGCGCAGACCCTCGCAAGCACAGCGCAGGCGCTCGCAAGCACAGCGCAGACGCTCGCAAGCACAGCGCAGACCCTCGCAAGCACAGCGCAGACGCTCGCAAGCACAGCGCAGACGCTCGCAAGCACAGCGCAGACGCTCGCAAGCACAGCACAGACGCTCGCAAGCACAGCGCAGACCCTCGCAAGCACAGCGCAGACGCTCGCAAGCACAGCGCAGACGCTCGCAAGCACAGCGCAGACGCTCGCAAGCACAGCGCAGACGCTCGCAAGCACAACGCAGACCCTCACAAGCACAGCGCAGACCCTCGCAAGCACAGCGCAGACCCTCGCAAGCAAAGCTCTGGTCCCATATGAGAGAGCTGTACAGTTTGAAACTGCTCTGAAGTAATCCTGTTGTCATTGTTAGTAGCATGTGAGGGTGTAGTGGGGGCACCTAGTTAGTGCTCAGGTGTGCAGTGCAGTGATGTGCATGTGAGGGTGTAGCGGGGGCACCTTGTTAGTGCTAACCCTGAACCTCTCCCCCAGAGATCTCTGGCTTCCTGTCTGATGAAGAATGTCACCTCCTCATTCACCTGGCCAAGCTGAAGGGGCTGCAGGAGAGCCAGGTGATGATCCCAGAGGGAGGGGACGAGCTGGCAGAGCAGCTGGAGATCAGCCAAGAGGAGATCTTCAATCTGCTGGACCACAACCAGGACGGGCAGCTGCAGCTGCAGGAGGTACAGGGAGCAGAGCATTGTGCTACACACAGAATATATATACCAGAGCAGAGCATTGTGCTACACACAGAATATATATACCAGAGCCGAGGATTGTGCTATACACAGAATATATATATACCAGTTCAGAGTGTTGTGCTACACACAGAATATATATACCAGAGCAGAGCATTGTGCTACACACAGAATATATATATACCAGTTCAGAGTGTTGTGCTATACACAGAATATATATATACCAGTTCAGAGTGTTGTGCTACACACAGAATATATATACCAGAGCAGAGCATTGTGCTACACACAGAATATATATACCAGAGCAGAGCATTGTGCTACACAAAGAATATATATATACCAGTTCAGAGTGTTGTGCTACACACAGAATATATATATACCAGTTCAGAGTGTTGTGCTACACACAGAATATATATATACCAGTTCAGAGTGTTGTGCTACACACAGTCTGCTATATTTCAGCCTGGTTCCAGTTTGATATCACAGTTTGCTGTCTTGTTCTTCCCTGATGCAGGTTCTGACCCATTCGCGTGTCCGAGACGGGATCTGGCTCACTCCGGAGAACGTGAGGGAGATCTATGCAGGGCTGAAGGCTGATCCTGATGGTAACGGTGAGGGAAGCAGCAGTCTCTGGTCTTCAGCAGTTAGAAGGATTCACTTGGGAGTGATGAGTGCTCTGTGTGTTTGAAATGCCCCCAGGGATGCTGAGTGTACAGGAGTTCAAGAAGCTCAATACCAACGCCTTCCAGCAGTTCCTGCAGCAGCGCGGAGTGGAGAAGAGCCAGCTGGTGCGCAACAGCAAGCACACCTGGCTGTACCAGGGGGAGGGGGCACACCGAGTGCTGAGGCAGCTGCAGCAAAGGTGAGGGGGTGCTGGGGCAGGGGAGGGAGATGAGGGGTCAGCACGGCTGCAGGGTATTGCAAGTCACTTTTGTGTAGGAGGTTCTACTTCACTGTCTCACTGTTGTTGGCAGAGTGACTCGTCTGACACGCCTGCCCCTTGACATCGTGGAGAACAGCGAACCGCTGCAGGTGGTGCGTTACCAGCGGGGGGGGCACTACCACGCTCACCACGACAGCGGGCCTGTGTACCCCGAGACTGTCTGCTACCACACCAAGCTGGCAGCCAATGCTAGCACCCCTTTCGAAACCTCCTGCCGGTGAGGCACTTACTGCATTACTGGCATTGCCTGGGAGCCCGATAGAGGGCACTGTGCTGTGCCTGTCATTCCCTGCTAGTCCTATAGAGGGCACTGTGCCGTGCCTGTCATTCCATGCTAGTCCTATAGAGGGCACTGTGTTTTGATTCCCTGCTAGTCCTATAGAGGGCACTTTTTTGATTCCCTGCAGTTCCTACAGAGAGTGCAGCTGGGGTGACACGCTGATTCTCTCCTGTTCTCAGGTACATCACAGTCCTGTTCTACCTGAACTCTGTCCCTGGGGGGGGAGAGACGACCTTCCCAGTCGCCGATAACAGAACATACGAGGAGCTGGTGAGGGGGCGTGCGTGTGTGTGTGTGTGTGTGTGTGTGTGGTTTCAGCAATTATGACCGATAATTTTGGTCTATATGATTCCTAGGTTTTATCCACTTCATAATGTATACGAAGTTTGTATGAGGACAGTGCGAAGCTCTGTGTGTGTTTGATGTATGCATGCAGTGTTTACTGCAGCAGGGTTAGTGTGTGTGCTGTGTTTGTATGAGGACAGTGCGAAGGTCTCTGTGTGTTTGATGTATTCTGCAGCTAGCCTGCCCTTGTGTACTGCATGCTGTGATGGTGGAGGAGACTGTGTGGTCCAGTGGTTAAAGAAAGGGGCTTGTAACCAGGAGGTCTCCGGTTCAAATCCCACCTCAACCACTGACTTATTGTGTGACCCTGAGCAAGTCACTTAACCTCCTTGTGCTCCGTCTTTCGGGTGAGACGTAATTGTAAATGACTCTGCAGCTAATGCATAGTTCACACACCCTAGTCTCTGTAAGTCGCCTTAGATAAAGGCGTCTGCTAAATAAACTAATAATAATAATAATAATAATAATGGAGGCAGTGCTGCTGAAGCGTGTGCTGCTTTATGTTCCAGTCTCTGATTCAGAACGATGTGGATCTGCTGGATACCCGGAAGCACTGTGACAAGGGCAACCTGCGTGTGAAGCCCAGCCAGGGCACCGCCCTTCTGTGGTACAACTACCTGTCTGACGGGAAAGGTACAGCGACCAGGAACACTGTGGATGGATGGATGGATGCATGCATGCACTCTACCTGTCCACTGTGTGTGTGTGTGTGGATGGATGGATGGATGCATGCATTCTACCTGTCCTCTGTGTGTGTGGTCACTAACCGGTCCTGTGTTTGTGCCTGCAGGCTGGGTGGGGGACCTCGATGAGTACTCTCTGCACGGAGGCTGCGTGGTCACTCAGGGCACTAAGTGGGTTGCTAATAACTGGATTAACGTGGACCCAGACTCCCGGCGGCAGACTCGCTACCAGCAGCTTGTGTCCCGTCTGGGTGGGGAGGAGACTGCCACAAAGAGGCTGGAGGAGCTGTATCGGGGGATCCATGCAGACCAGAACCAGAACCTCCACACATACCAGGACCTGCACCAGAACCCCCACACAGACCAGGACCTCCACACAGACCAGAACCTCCACACAGACCAGGACCTGCACCAGAACCAGGACCTCCACACAGACCAGGACCTGCACCAGGACCTCCACACAGACCAGGACCTGCACCAGAACTTCCACACAGACCAGGACCTACACCAGGACCTGTAGCAATCACTCGTCTACTGAGAAGTGAAGATGGGAACCAGCAGATCTCATGGCTATTTGAAGCAGAATGCCAGCATGTCTTCTGAAGAGCCTTCTGCAGCATGCCAGCATGTCTTCTGAAGAGCCTTCTGCAGCATGCCAGCATGTCTTCTGAAGAGCCTTCTGCAGCATGCCAGCATGTCTTCTGAAGAGCCTTCTGCAGCATGCCAGCATGTCTTCTGAAGAGCCTTCTCTGGGATGCAACTGTAAATAGCTGTTACGTCTTGTTTAGTTTGCAGTAGAACCGACAGTGTTTCTCCGCTTTCACATCACTGCAGTCTTCTATGCACAGCTGTGGCTGAAGGAAGTCTCCTAGCGTTACTGTTTAGCTTTCATTTTCACCTGGTGGCCAGATGTTGTAATTGCACTAAGATTCCAGACTCAGTGATATGAGGACAGCTATTTAAAAGTTTTCAACTTCTTAATCTGAGAGCTTTCTCTGCGCTTGCTCTTGCTGGTGACGATGCACATCATTGTGACTCGGGTTCAAACAGGCCTGACAGGTTAATAAGAATTTTGGAGGGTAGGTGCTTGAGACCCTTAATGTTTACTGTGAACTAGAAAATAAAACATTGTTATAGCCAGGAAGCACTGGCAAGGAGTTCTCACTAGAAAAGAGATTGAAAGCACTGTAATAACTGTCCTCAAAGCCAGGAAACACAAGGAGTTCTCACTAGAAAAGAGATTGAAAGCACTGTAATAACTGTCCTCATGTTGCTTCTGTAATAATTTAAAGACGGGTGTGACTCGTTAGGAGGCCTGCACTCTGGGACAGAGATGTGTCTCTCTTGTAACCTATAAAGGGTATTGCTGTCATGTTACGCACACTGCTGGGCAGCGCAGTGACCGGGCTCATCTGGGATCATCTGTTTATATAGCTTCTTAAAAGTACAACATTCTGTGGCACCTACTGTGCTACACACCTAGTGTCATCAAGGTCCTGCCACTAGATGGAAGATATTCCACCCTGTACCCAGCAGAGCTGCATCAGTAATATTCTGGTGGCCGGCTGTGTGGCCAGGTGGGTGTGTGTCCGGGTGGCTGGCTGGCTGGCTGTGTGGCCGAGTGGCTGTGTGGCTGGCCAGGTGGCTGTGTGGCTGGCCAGGTTTGTGTCTGGGTGGCTGGCTGTGTGGCCGGGTGGCTGTGTGGCTGCCTGGCTGGCTGGCTGTGCACAGTGCAACTCAGTGTTTAAACTGCCAGGCTTGGCTAACACTGGGACTCACACTGCTGTTGAACAGCATGGGTTTTCTTGTTTGTTAATTTATCTGTTTGCTTATTTATTTCTGTATTTATTTATTGATTTGTTTGATCATTGTGGTTAGTGTTATATATTGATTTGATTTTCATGTGCACTGAAACACTTTGCTTTATTCCAATGATAAAATAAAGAAAATTCAAAGAAATTGATGTTGCAGTGTGTTGAGGAGGAGGGGTTACTGCTGGATCATGCCTGAACGCTACAGCATCTCTGAACAGCTGTGTCTGAAGAGGAAGGAAAGGGGCTGCGAGATCTGAAGACAAGTCTCCCTGCCTTCCCGCAGCTTGGTGAAGCCTGTTTCTACGCTGGCGTGGCTGTGCTGTGGAGATCGTAGCATGGACCTCAGGCATTAGTGTTTGCTGTCCTTGCATTCGAATGAACATGCTGGGGAGGTGAGCTCGATGTTTGTATCATGAGAAGGGAGCTTTGCCCATTCCACTTTAAAATGCAATGCTTAAAAAAAAATCTGGGCAGCACCCTTGCTGGGGTTTATTAACAACAGACATTGTGGCAGTTTGAAACCTTGAACAAGACCACTGAGAGAGAGAGAGAGACAGCAAAAGAGAGACAGAGAGAGCAACATAGGAGAGAAGACAGAGAGACAGACAGGAGGAGAGGAGAAAGCAACAGAGGAGGAGAGAGCAACAGAGAGAGAAGAGATAGAGACAGGAGAAGAGACAGAGCGAGAAAACAACAGAAACAGACAGAGGAGAATATAATGTACAATGTAGGCTCTTTTGAAAACGATTGCATTTCTTAGCAAGATTGACCAGTATTTGTTTAGAGATACGCCTCCTTAACACATACGTGTTATTTCTGCGATCAGTGTTTTCACTTGGCCTGACACGGGCTCTTTCCGCTAAAGTGCTGTCCGAAATTGTCGGCTCTTATGAATATTCATGAGCAGACAAACAAGGGCGTGGTTTGGCTGTCAAGGGGGTGGGATAGCCAGTGTTCGAGATTCTAATTTCTATGTCCTTGATATTGGGTAGATTGCAGTAATGTTTGATGATTTGAATGGGAAGAAATATATTTTTTAAAAATGGATTTAATTCTACATTGATATCCATAGATAAAATATAAAGTTTAAGAGAATAATAAGTAAAAGTGACGTTGTGTGTGACTAACAAAGAGAGGTCAGCATGCCGTGTAATATTTTTATTTTTACATTATATGTAATAGCAGAAATGTAATTATGAATAATGTTGTTGAAGCCGACACCCTGGGATCCTTCAAGAAGCTGCTTGATGAGATTCTGGGATCAATGAGCTACTAACAACCAAACGAGCAAGATGGGCCGAATGGCCTCCTCTCATTTGTAAACTTTCTTATGTTCTTATGATAATAGGACCAATGAACCAAACACCAAACTCACTATCATCTCTACACTGGGCTTGTGCCCTCTCACACACTCGCTATCATCTCTACACTGGGCTTGTGTCCTCTCCCACACTCGCTATCATCTCTACACTGGGCTTGTGTCCTCTCACACACTCGCTATCATCTCTACACTGGGCTTGTGTCCTCTCACACACTCGCTATCATCTCTACACTGGGCTTGTGCCCTCTCACACACTCGCTATCATCTCTACACTGGGCTTGTACCCTCTCACACACTCGCTATCATCTCTACACTGGGC
The DNA here is from genome assembly GCF_902713425.1 of Acipenser ruthenus. NCBI lineage: Eukaryota > Metazoa > Chordata > Actinopteri > Acipenseriformes > Acipenseridae > Acipenser > Acipenser ruthenus. The sequence goes on along the minus strand of NC_081201.1, from coordinate 39,984,314 downwards.
TTGTACCCTCTCCCACACTCACTATCATCTCTACACTGGGCTTGTGCCCTCTCCCACACTCACTATCATCTCTACACTGTAAACACGGGCAGGTCAAAGACTGACGGTGATTCAGCTCAACAAACAACTTGAATCATTGATGAAGAAGAAACAGAATGACTGCCGATGTTGGTAATGTTCTGTTTGTGTTTGAATGCATACATTACAGTGTAGACTGGGAGAGGGGGGCCCTGCTGCACACCTAACTTCCATCAACATGGTGTGAGAGCCTGGGATTGGTTGTGCATGTTGGAAATGAGCCTAGAAGTTGCTGTAAATAGAACCCTTCCATTCATATATCAGTAGAGTGCTTCATTATTTGGAAGCGTGTTCAGTGGTGTTAATAAGGGTGGTTAAACACCAGCAGGATTATCACAACATAAGAGATGCATTATTATCCCCCTCAAGGTGATTACAATAGATATCAAGGTATGGATGTCTAATAATTTCCTTATGTTAAATTCAGATAAAACAGAGATAATGATTTGGGGATCCAAAGATTTAAAAAAAAAAAAAAACATAGATCTGTCCACCTTCACAGAGAATAGTTTCCCATAATCTCATAAAACTGAAATTAGGAATCTGGGTGTCATTTTTGACCCTGACCTCTCCTTTGAGCCAGATATTCGGAATATAGATAAGTATCTTTCTTTCACCTTAGAAATATTGCCAAGGTGAGGCGCTTCCTTTCACAGCACGATGCTGAGAGACTGATGCATGCCTTCGTATCTTCTGGGACTGATTACTGCAATGCCCTGTTCTCTGGATTTCCAAACTGTGTTCTGTCACGACTGCAGCTTCTACAAAATGCTGCAGCCAGGGTGCAAACCAAAGCAAGAAAAAGTGAGCACATTCCCCCAGTGTTAGCAGAAATGTGAGCACATTCCCCCAGTGTTAGCAGAAATGTGAGCACATTCCCCCAGTGTTAGCAGAAATGTGGGATTGAACCCACGACCCTCCGGTCAAGAGTCGAGAGCCCTACCCACTACTCCACACTGCTGACCCTTATACTGGAGAAGCCCTGCCCATGTCCCCTCGCTCACAAAGAAGGACAAAACTGACACTAGCAGATGCACAGGAGGTATATCAGTCAGGATTTCACAAATTTCAAATGAACTTAGTATTTTTTATTTCTTTTAATCAAACAAGTGACATTTAAAAAAAAAAAAAACACAGGATTCCTTGTGTGCCCAAAGTATCCTTCAGTGGAGACAGAAATGCTGATATGAAAGGCTGTAGTGGCTTTAAAAGGACATGTCCCCAGTGCAACGTTATCACAGCAGGATGATACATCAACATCATGCTTCATTTCTTTTTAAATCTCAGTCACAGAGTGCAAGGCTGACACACTGGACATGTCTTAAACTCTGATCCAGCACGGACTAGAATGAACCCGGGGTGCAAGGTTGACACACACACACCCAGCACAGTTATCAAGACGCTGGACCACACTGACAGCTTCTCAGTATTTAGCTCATCAGGTGCTCTAAACCTCCCATTATACACGGTCACACCAGACGGCAGCACAGCAGGGATTCAGATGGGCATCTGCACTGTATAACATGATTAAGCTAGAAATGCTTTAAGACATGTTGAGGAGGTCTTCAGTTGATCAAAGTGTTCAAATAAGGCTCATCTAAAGCATGTCTTTCAAAACAAAATGTGCAAGTAAAATATGTTAATGATTTAAACTGACAGGCATATTTAAATCAACTGAAGGGACTCCAAAATCAGAAGGAACTGAGAGCAATCTGAATACATATTGGCAAATAAAAAAGTAAGAACAGTAAGAACATGTAAAAATAGCAACGCATTGACATGGTGCTGATTTGCAGTACAATGCTTCCTATCTAAATCGTTTTAATCCATTGCATTCTGCTCCCAATTGTGTGCTGAGTCACTATGACATGATGAGGGTGCATGCGTTGCACAAAGAGAAGCAGCGCCCCTAACAGCCAGGCACTCTCCTGTGGTGGTGACTTCATTAGTAGAGGTGCTCGGGACCAAAACTAATTCTAACTTGTCACTTTTCTAACTCAGTTTCATTATTTTTGACGCTTATCTTAGTGGTTTGATTCTCACAAGTTTACATGGGCTGCCTTTTCTCTTCCACTAGCCTTTATAAAATGTTCTTGGCGATGGCGTTCAGGGTTCGAATCTTGCTCACATCTGACACTTTGAGTGCATATTCAGGGGCGGACAATGCTGCCCCCATGCTAACACAAGAATTCCTGCAAAGGAGAGAGCAGCAGTCGCTTTATTAACCTGAAAATAACTCTCAGATCTCACTCAGCAGCACTCAACAATCACAGCTAATGGACATAAAGGCATATATATCTGAAGCACTGAGAAAAAATAAAAACCATTGCAACTACAGCGGTATCTTTAAACCCTGCTATCCATTCTCATACAGACAAAATACAGGGAATGGTGCTGATTTGCAGTGCAAGGCTTCCTTCCTTAGTCATCTTTTGTGACCCATGCAAGGGAAAGGCATCTCTGATTTCTGAGAAAGGGCTTAAGGTTACAGTAAATGTATTGCTGTTCATTTGGATTGGGAAATGTCCAGTTTTCCTGCAAGCATCTCCTTTCACTTTTGCACTACTTTGAAAGTCCTGCGTACCGACAGATCTCACCTGAATTTCATTGCAGAGTCCTTGCTGGAGCGAGCAGAGCAGTGAAACTCCTGAGCCCCAGAGCCCTCCAGGATCCTCTGCAAGTTCCTCTCTGTGATTCCTCCACCTGCAAGAGGCAGAGAAGGCACAGGCAGGGATCAATACTGAGCATGGAAACAACAATGATTCCCATTAGCACTATCAACAACACTGGTGTCCTTATTCCTGTTAATCTTACAAAACTAGAAACAAATAACTCTGAGGCATTCTTCTCTATCACCCTTCTGAGTTGCACAGTACTAGTTGTGTAACATTTACAGCAATTCCCTTTCACATACACTGGTGCAAATTACATGACCTTGATAAAAAAAAAAAAAGGCCCAATAGCTTTAGAAAGCTAAACTAAATTCTTCCTAATACTGTACCTTATCGGTCCTGTCAGGCTCAGCCCCATGGTCTATGAGGAGGCTGGGACCCCTGAACTGATCTTTACACAAGTGACAGGACACCAGGAAAGACCAGTGTGAACCATGGAAAGATACAGACAGTGCTGCTGTAGTGATACGAAGGGGCTGCTACTGGATTTGGGTGCCTTGGTGTAACACTGCAGTACTGCACAAACGTTATACAGCAGCAGCAGAAGACCACAGCAAATGCATATATAGTGACACTTTCACCATGGAAAATGTACTTACCAGGCATAACAATTATTCTTCCTTTAGCCTGTTAATAAAAAGAGGAAGAACGATGAGACGTTGCTGCCGGGCACCCCAACAAGTACAGGCTTTAGAAACTTATAGTAAGGGGGCTCCCGAGTGGCGCATCCAGTAAAGGCACTTCTCGTGGAGCGCAGGATGCGCCATAGAGCCTGGAGAGTGCTGGTGCGAGTCCAGATTATGCTATCACGAGTTCCCAGGGGGCGGTGCACAATTGGCAGAGCGCCGCCTGGGTGGGGAGGGCTCAGGTCGGCAGGGTAATCCTTGGTTCACCGCGCACCAGCGACTCCTGTGGCCAACAGTGCGCCTGTGGGTCTGCTGTAGAAGCCACTCAGAACTGTGTTGTCCTTTGGCACTATGGGTCTGGTGGCTTCGCTGTAGACCTGCAGCACGAAAAAAGACGGCTTGGCAGGACACGTTTTGGAGGACACGTGTCTGCCGCCACTTCGAGTCGCTGGGGGGTTGCAGTGGTGAACCGGGATAAAAATTATAATTGGGCATTCCAAATTGAGGAGAAAACCAGGGTAAAAACCATTAGCATTGACTAAATTAAAACAAAAAATAAACCCAAAGTGGAGTAAGTAGCGGGGTTCCACGTTCCCACGTGTCGCTACAACTGTTTAAATACCGTACCTGTCATTTCTCTTTTCATTGTTAACACTTGTAAGTGTCAGGATTACTGCCCACATTATGGAATGGGTAACACAGCAATACCAATCCGTGATGTGGTACGGAACAGAAAAGCCACAGCACTTGTCGTTATGTTTTTTTTTTTTTCCTGCAGTGATTTAGAGGACAGATCTCAAACCCCAGAGCACTAGAGTGGCCATTTTGAAAAGAGCTTTGAAACAGACTTTAAAGTAACATGTTAACAATGAAAAGAGAAATGACAGGTACGTTATTTAAACAGTTGTAGCAAAACGTGGGGACGTGGAACGCCAGATTTTTCGGACCCCTGCTACTTACTCTTTAAAGCATGTTTAAAAATACAGCTATTTTCATATTGTGGTATTTGGATTTTGAGTAAATGTACTTTTTCCCAGGCAAGTCATACATAACCCTCTCAGTTCCACAGCTGTACTCTTGTTGAGAGCAGACGTGCACCCACAGTAAGATAAGAAGCCAATACAGCACTCCCACTCTGCCTGAGAATATTAATGAGCCTGCCAGTCAGGATCCCACACCTGCTCAACCAGCCTCTTTATTAAAGGCAGCCCCTCCAGGGCACTGCTGTCACTCCCGCTCGTCAGCACTCTCTCGAACCCCAGCGCAATCAGGGTCTCCATGGCAACCACTGGGTCACGCACCATGTCAAAGGCTGAGATAAAAAAAAAAGCATTAAGTACATTAGATCCCATTTCCATGGCAGAAGTCCCCAAACACACACTGCATTGCACCAAGGTAAATGAGGTCCCACTGCATTGCACCAAGGTAAATGAGGTCCCACTGCATTGCACCAAGGTAAATGAGGTCCCACTGCATTGCACTAAGGTAAATGAGGTCCCATTGCACCAAGGTAAATGAGGTCCCACTGCATTGCACCAAGGTAAATGAGGTCCCATTGCACCAAGGTAAATGAGGTCCCACTGCACCAAGGTAAATGAGGTCCCATTGCACCAAGGTAAATGAGGTCCCACTGAATTGCAGCAAGGTAAATGAGGTCCCATTGCACCAAGGTAAATGAGGCCCCACTGCACCAAGGTAAATGAGGCCCCACTGCATTGCACCAAGGTAAATGAGGTCCCACTGCATTGCACCAAGGTAAATGAGGTCCCACTGCATTGCACCAAGGTAAATGAGGTCCCACTGCACCAAGGTAAATGAGGTCCCACTGCATTGCACCAAGGTAAATGAGGTCCCAATGCATTGCACCAAGGTAAATTAGGTCCCACTGCACCAAGGTAAATGAGGCCCCACTGCATTGCACCAAGGTAAATGAGGTCCCACTGTATTGCACCAAGGTAAATGAGGTCCCACTGCATCAGGGTGACCAAGAATCTCAAACCAAGAATCTCAAAGCAGCCAGAGGGTCTTTGTTTTAGGAACTAATAAGAGAAAAAACTCACCCTCTTTATTACAGTTAAGCTTACCACCCCCAATCCAGTCCAAAAGACAAAGCCTTTAGCCAAAATTACCTCTGTGAAAAGTAACCGGCAGGGGTCGTGAAGCGGCTGTAAAAGAAAGAAAGAAAAACAATGTATTCACTCACAGTATTTGTATTTATTTAGTTATTTTTATGTTGGGGGTTGAAAAAAGTGGGATTGAGCTCTTGAAATAAAATAATTATGGAATTTTATATTATACAACAGTCTGAAAAAAAACATAGAGCTGTGTGTCTACACTCCAGTCCTCTCAGCGCCCCCAGCACCACCCTGTCTGCTCATGTGTAAAGCTGTGTAGATGATCAGTGCCTCTTAGCCAGCAGCTCCACACAGAGCTCTGTGTCTACACTCCAGTCCTCTCAGCGCCCCCAGCACCACCCTGTCTGCTCATGTGTAAAGCTGTGTAGATGATCAGTGCCTCTTAGCCAGCAGCTCCACACAGAGCTCTGTGTCTACACTCCAGTCCTCTCAGCGCCCCCAGCACCACCCCGTCTGCTCATGTGTAAAGCTGTGTAGATGATCAGTGCCTCTTACCCAGCAGCTCCACACAGAGCTCTGTGTCTACACTCCCGTCCTCGCTCAGCGCCCCCAGCACCACCCCGTCTGCCCCGTGACTCTTGCACAGGTGGATGTCCCTCTTCATGACCTCCACCTCACGGTCCGAGTACAGGAAGTCTCCCCCACGTGGACGGATCATAGCAAACACAGGGATCTGGACATGCTGCTTCACAACCTGCAGCAGACCTGAGCACAGCAACAAGCACAGGCTGAGTAATAAGAATGGGTTGCGGGGTCTACAGCGCAGCCTTATGCTCACAAACACTCATGTGGTCACACAGGTAGCAGGACCTCAAGCTTCACTTGGTGTACAAGCTTCACAGGTCATGTCATGACTGTATGCATACTTTGTTCCCTCAGGACTCACCAATACTGGGTGTGATGCCTCCCTCCAGGAGGCTGGAACACAGCTCGATCCTGCAGGCACCTGGAGGTGGTGGAATAATACAGTAAGCATCCTAACAGACAGAAGATAAGAAGTAACTGCATGCATGTAGATATGCTGTACCTCCTCTTTCAGCGTTTATTGCAGATTCCACTGAATCCACGCACACCTCCATCAGAAAGCCATCAGCCATCCCTACAGAACCAGAAAACTGTATTGAAGCATAACAAGAAAACAAGAAAGCATAAATGTGTGCTTGTGTTACCGGAAGCAAAGCCTCTTACCAGACAGACTGAACTTCATAGTGTTCTTCTAATCAGCAAATATTTACCTAACTAAACAACACCCAACAATGGCAGGAACTTGTGATTATGGTTTTAAGGGATGTGTATAGAACACACTCTGATTTTCTTGTGATTACGGTTTTAAGGGATGTGTATAGAACACACTCTGAATTTCTTGTGATTACGGTTTTAAGGGATGTGTATAGAACACACACTCTGAATTTCTTGTGATTATGGTTTTAAGGGATGTGTATAGAACACACACTCTGAATTTCTTGTGATTACGGTTTTAAGGGATGTGTATAGAACACACTCTGAATTTCTTGCGATTACGGTTTTAAGGGATGTGTATAGAACACACTGATTTTCTTGTGATTATGGTTTTAAGGGATGTGTATAGAACACACACTCTGAATTTCTTGTGATTACGGTTTTAAGGGATGTGTATAGAACACTCTGAATTTCTTGTGATTACGGTTTTAAGGGATGTGTATAGAACACACACTCTGAATTTCTTGTGATTACGGTTTTAAGGGATGTGTATAGAACACACACTCTGAATTTCTTGTGATTATGGTTTTAAGGGATGTGTATAGAACACACACTCTGAATTTCTTGTGATTACGGTTTTAAGGGATGTGTATAGAACACACACTCTGAATTTCTTGTGATTATGGTTTTAAGGGATGTGTATAGAACACACACTCTGAATTTCTTGTGATTACGGTTTTAAGGGATGTGTATAGAACACACTGGTTTTCTTGTGATTATGGTTTTAAGGGATGTGTATAGAACACACTCTGAATTTCTTGTGATTACGGTTTTAAGGGATGTGTATAGAACACACTCTGAATTTCTTGTGATTACGGTTTTAAGGGATGTGTATAGAACACACACTCTGAATTTCTTGTGATTACGGTTTTAAGGGATGTGTATAGAACACACACTCTGAATTTCTTGTGATTACGGTTTTAAGGGATGTGTATAGAACACACTCTGAATTTCTTGTGATTACGGTTTTAAGGGATGTGTATAGAACACACACTCTGAATTTCTTGTGATTACGGTTTTAAGGGATGTGTATAGAACACACACTCTGAATTTCTTGTGATTACGGTTTTAAGGGATGTGTATAGAACACACTGGTTTTCTTGTGATTATGGTTTTAAGGGATGTGTATAGAACACACTCTGAATTTCTTGTGATTTCGGTTTTAAGGGATGTGTATAGAACACACACTCTGAATTTCTTGTGATTACGGTTTTAAGGGATGTGTATAGAACACACACTCTGAATTTCTTGTGATTATGGTTTTAAGGGATGTGTATAGAACACACACTCTGAATTTCTTGTGATTTCGGTTTTAAGGGATGTGTATAGAACACACACTCTGAATTTCTTGTGATTATGGTTTTAAGGGATGTGTATAGAACACACACTCTGAATTTCTTGTGATTTCGGTTTTAAGGGATGTGTATAGAACACACACTCTGAATTTCTTGTGATTATGGTTTTAAGGGATGTGTATAGAACACACTCTGAATTTCTTGTGATTACGGTTTTAAGGGATGTGTATAGAACACTCTGAATTTCTTGTGATTACGGTTTTAAGGGATGTGTATAGAACACACACTCTGAATTTCTTGTGATTATGGTTTTAAGGGATGTGTATAGAACACTCTGAATTTCTTGTGATTACGGTTTTAAGGGATGTGTATAGAACACTCTGAATTTCTTGTGATTTCGGTTTTAAGGGATGTGTATAGAACACTCTGAATTTCTTGTGATTTCGGTTTTAAGGGATGTGTATAGAACACACACTCTGAATTTCTTGTGATTACGGTTTTAAGGGATGTGTATAGAACACACTGGTTTTCTTGTGATTATGGTTTTAAGGGATGTGTATAGAACACACACTCTGAATTTCTTGTGATTATGGTTTTAAGGGATGTGTATAGAACACACACTGAATTTCTTGTGATTTCGGTTTTAAGGGATGTGTATAGAACACACTCTGAATTTCTTGTGATTATGGTTTTAAGGGATGTGTATAGAACACACACTCTGAATTTCTTGTGATTATGGTTTTAAGGGATGTGTATAGAACACACTCTGAATTTCTTGTGATTACGGTTTTAAGGGATGTGTATAGAACACACACTCTGAATTTCTTGTGATTTCGGTTTTAAGGGATGTGTATAGAACACACTCTGAATTTCTTGTGATTACGGTTTTAAGGGATGTGTATAGAACACACACTCTGAATTTCTTGTGATTACGGTTTTAAGGGATGTGTATAGAACACACTGATTTTCTTGTGATTATGGTTTTAAGGGATGTGTATAGAACACACACTCTGAATTTCTTGTGACAATCTAATTCTTACAATAGCCATCGGGTTGTAAAACTGGTCAAATAAAATAAAAATACATTATTCTTGAATCTTTACACAGTTTGGATAAACAATCAATTATTTTAAGTGTGGGTTGGATTTGAACTGTAATGTATTCATTGGATTGGACTTCGAAGCTAAACGCAGTGTTGCCACACATAGTGCCGTTTATTACATATAGGACCACAAGAGCTAGTTAACCTCGCTGGACATTATGTATGCAGTTTTTACTAGGAAACACGATTATATTATGGTAAACAACACACCAGAATATACACGGGCACTCTTCATCGAATAAATACACGAACACGTGATTTTACATCAATGTATTACAATAGATTAGACATTCCTTTAAATCATAAAGTAGAGACTGTTAAAACATGCGATACGACTATTAAAACCCTCCTGTCACACATAATTCGGTATATTGTTTGTGTCGCTGGATGTGTTGTAGTGTGAACGGTACGGATACGGTATGGCATGATGCAGATGGATATTAGTACACAGCTATAATAAACACTCGCTCTTTGTCTCAATTACTTTGCTCCCCTAGGAATACATCTTCGTATCTGTCACATTCTACACCGTTTTAGAGCTAGGTTTTTTAAAAACGTTGATACAATTTGAGCGTCTCTTCATGTTTACCTGTTCAATCCAGCGAACCATTGACCCCTGCATCCTTCCTCTGATTGGCTGCCGTAATACAACAGCGGCCAATAACGTGTCTTTCATTTTGAAGCCACGGCGAAAGCGTCCACGTTGGTCACGTGATAGTGAACACACAAAAAAAGCGACAGGTTAACTTGATTTTTTTAAATAGCTTTAAAATTTACTAAAGAGAAATTGAAAACACAGAAATAGCGTATCTAAGTTTGAATTCTTGTTACTCATTCAAGCGGTGCTTTGGCTTTCACTCGTACTATGCTTACAAATATTTTGCTGATTGGAAAGCTTTTTAAAATATACAATTTATTAGCTTAAGAAGTTAATTGTTCTTCACAAAAAACCGTTGGATGTGTTCAAGCGTTCATTTCAAGAGGCACATTTATGTACTAACTAACCCCTGTCATGTGATCACAACATGACCGCGCACGAAAAGGCTTCAGCTGCGCCTGACCCCGAAAATGTAATAAATCGCAGAAACTGTATTATTAAGTGTTTGGTTCTTACAATTCAAATAACACTATATAAAATAATGATATTTCTACTAGTTTCATTTTACTGCATTATTACAATATATATTTTTTAATCAGAGGGTCAAAGTTTATCCATATTGAAAGTTTTCACGTGGACAGTCGAGTACGCGTGAGTGCAATTTGGGTTATAGCTATTATTATTATTATTATTATTATTATTATTATTATTATTATTTAAAGAATGACGTTATCAAACACCCTCCTTATCCGTGTTGTTCTGTAGGAGATGCTGCGCTATGCCTTTGCTTGCGGATGTCGGCTCGCTACTGAGCAGTGGCGTGCAGGTAAGACCGAAAAGACCAGAGGATGCCATATCTTTATCCGTGAATACATGTAACGAAAGTTAAACGATATCATCATATACTCCAATAGCCTGGGTATCACGCTGCAATGAAAACAGCTGGTCACGCCAAGGTCTGTGTCTCTTTGTTCTGTTACACCCTGAAGCGTCTCAGACTTTCTTTGGCTTGCAGCAGCGTGTGCCGCAATGGCTGGCCAGAAGGGGGCGCAGCACTGCCACGGTCCAGGCGACCGTCCCTAGGGTTAGGGTTAGGTTTATACGGCTGGGGTGGGTTAGTGTGTCCTGTGTGTGCAGAGATACCTCTCCTTACAGTAGCTGTGCTCTGTGTCTGCAGAGATACCTCTCCTTACAGTAGCTGTGCTCTGTGTCTCTGCAGAGATACCTCTCCTTACACTAGCTGTGTTCTGTGTCTCTGCAGAGATACCTCTCCTTACACTAGCTGTGTTCTGTGTCTGCAGAGATACCTCTCCTTACACTAGCTGTGTCCTGTGTCTCTGCAGAGATACCTCTCCTTCAGTAGCTGTGCTCTGTGTCTCTGCAGAGATACCTCTCCTTACACTAGCTGTGTCCTGTGTCTCTGCAGAGATACCTCTCCTTACAGTAGCTGTGTTCTGTGTCTCTGCAGAGATACCTCTCCTTACACTAGCTGTGTCCTGTGTCTCTGTAGAGATACCTCTCCTTACACTAGCTGTGTCCTGTGTGTGCAGAGATACCTCTCCTTACAGTAGCTGTGTCCTGTGTCTCTGCAGAGATACCTCTCCTTACACTAGCTGTGTCCTGTGTGTGCAGAGATACCTCTCCTTACAGTAGCTGTGTCCTGTGTCTCTGCAGAGATACCTCTCCTTACAGTAGCTGTGTCCTGTGTCTCTGCAGAGATACCTCTCCTTACACTAGCTGTGTTCTGTGTCTCTGCAGAGATACCTCTCCTTACAGTAGCTGTGTTCTGTGTCTCTGCAGAGATACCTCTCCTTACACTAGCTGTGTCCTGTGTGTGCAGAGATACCTCTCCTTACAGTAGCTGTGTCCTGTGTCTCTGCAGAGATACCTCTCCTTACAGTAGCTGTGTCCTGTGTCTCTGCAGAGATACCTCTCCTTACACTAGCTGTGTTCTGTGTGTGCAGAGATACCTCTCCTTACAGTAGCTGTGTTCTGTGTCTCTGCAGAGATACCTCTCCTTACAGTAGCTGTGTCCTGTGTCTCTGCAGAGATACCTCTCCTTACAGTAGCTGTGTCCTGTGTCTCTGTAGAGATACCTCTCCTTACACTAGCTGTGTTCTGTGTCTCTGCAGAGATACCTCTCCTTACAGTAGCTGTGTTCTGTGTCTCTGCAGAGATACCTCTCCTTACACTAGCTGTGTCCTGTGTGTGCAGAGATACCTCTCCTTACAGTAGCTGTGTCCTGTGTCTCTGCAGAGATACCTCTCCTTACAGTAGCTGTGTTCTGTGTCTGCAGAGATACCTCTCCTTACAGTAGCTGTGCTCTGTGTCTCTGCAGAGATACCTCTCCTTACACTAGCTGTGTCCTGTGTCTCTGCAGAGATACCTCTCCTTACAGTAGCTGTGTTCTGTGTCTGCAGAGATACCTCTCCTTACAGTAGCTGTGTCCTGTGTCTCTGCAGAGATACCTCTCCTTACACTAGCTGTGTCCTGTGTCTGCAGAGATACCTCTCCTTACAGTAGCTGTGTCCTGTGTCTCTGCAGAGATACCTCTCCTTACAGTAGCTGTGTCCTGTGTCTCTGCAGAGATACCTCTCCTTACACTAGCTGTGTTCTGTGTCTCTGCAGAGATACCTCTCCTTACAGTAGCTGTGTTCTGTGTCTCTGCAGAGATACCTCTCCTTACACTAGCTGTGTCCTGTGTCTCTGCAGAGATACCTCTCCTTACACTAGCTGTGTCCTGTGTCTCTGTAGAGATACCTCTCCTTACACTAGCTGTGTCCTGTGTCTCTGTAGAGATACCTCTCCTTACACTAGCTGTGTCCTGTGTCTCTGCAGAGATACCTCTCCTTACACTAGCTGTGCTCTGTGTCTGCAGAGATACCTCTCCTTACAGTAGCTGTGTCCTGTGTCTCTGCAGAGATACCTCTCCTTACAGTAGCTGTGTCCTGTGTCTCTGCAGAGATACCTCTCCTTACAGTAGCTGTGTCCTGTGTCTCTGCAGAGATACCTCTCCTTACACTAGCTGTGTTCTGTGTCTCTGCAGAGATACCTCTCCTTACAGTAGCTGTGTCCTGTGTCTCTGCAGAGATACCTCTCCTTACACTAGCTGTGTCCTGTGTCTCTGCAGAGATACCTCTCCTTACACTAGCTGTGCTCTGTGTCTGCAGAGATACCTCTCCTTACAGTAGCTGTGTCCTGTGTCTCTGCAGAGATACCTCTCCTTACAGTAGCTGTGTCCTGTGTCTCTGCAGAGATACCTCTCCTTACAGTAGCTGTGTCCTGTGTCTCTGCAGAGATACCTCTCCTTACACTAGCTGTGTCCTGTGTCTCTGCAGAGATACCTCTCCTTACACTAGCTGTGTCCTGTGTCTCTGTAGAGATACCTCTCCTTACACTAGCTGTGTCCTGTGTCTCTGTAGAGATACCTCTCCTTACACTAGCTGTGTCCTGTGTCTCTGCAGAGATACCTCTCCTTACACTAGCTGTGCTCTGTGTCTGCAGAGATACCTCTCCTTACAGTAGCAGTGTCCTGTGTCTCTGCAGAGATACCTCTCCTTACACTAGCTGTGCTCTGTGTCTGCAGAGATACCTCTCCTTACACTAGCTGTGTTCTGTGTCTGCAGAGATACCTCTCCTTACAGTAGCTGTGTCCTGTGTCTGCAGAGATACCTCTCCTTACAGTAGCTGTGTCCTGTGTCTGCAGAGATACCTCTCCTTACAGTAGCTGTGTTCTGTGTCTGCAGAGATACCTCTCCTTACAGTAGCTGTGTCCTGTGTCTCTGCAGAGATACCTCTCCTTACAGTAGCTGTGTTCTGTGTCTGCAGAGATACCTCTCCTTACACTAGCTGTGTCCTGTGTGTGCAGAGATACCTCTCCTTACAGTAGCTGTGTTCTGTGTCTCTGCAGAGATACCTCTCCTTACAGTAGCTGTGTCCTGTGTCTCTGCAGAGATACCTCTCCTTACACTAGCTGTGTTCTGTGTGTGCAGAGATACCTCTCCTTACACTAGCAGTGTTCTGTGTCTGCAGAGATACCTCTCCTTACACTAGCTGTGTTCTGTGTCTGCAGAGATACCTCTCCTTCAGTAGCTGTGCTCTGTGTCTCTGCAGAGATACCTCTCCTTACAGTAGCTGTGTCCTGTGTCTCTGCAGAGATACCTCTCCTTACAGTAGCTGTGTTCTGTGTCTCTGTAGAGATACCTCTCCTTACAGTAGCTGTGTTCTGTGTCTGCAGAGATACCTCTCCTTACACTAGCTGTGCTCTGTGTCTGCAGAGATACCTCTCCTTACAGTAGCTGTGTTCTGTGTCTGCAGAGATACCTCTCCTTACAGTAGCTGTGTCCTGTGTGTGCAGAGATACCTCTCCTTACAGTAGCTGTGTTCTGCAGGATTTGCTTGTCTTCTGGCCTCTACCTGTTCTCTCGGAGGATCCCGCTGCCCACAAGAACCAGAATTGCTCTCACCTCCCTGTTGGCCATGGCGTACATGCAGGTTGGAAAGATATCTCGAAATGCATGCAAGGCTTTTTGTGTTATAAAATCTCGGTTAGTGCTTGTTTAATTCAGTGATAGGGGTGTAACGAGTCATCGTGTATCAATGAATAGAAATACTTTCTTTACATAGAAATACTTTCTTTACATGATCTATCATATCATGAATCCAAAAGCACAACATAGCTCAATGTAGTTCTTTTTGTGGCTCATCATTAAGACCATTTGATCCTATTATGCATCATACAAGAAGTGCCCGTCTCCTGATCCATACTGTATGGTGGCCTGCATGTCGTGAGATTTGTTAACACCCCTGTTCACTAAAGCAGGAGGATTCCGGTGTTGGACTTCCACAAACAGATTGCTGTTGATTGCCACATAACAATTGTTTCTCTGTGTTTTAAACCAGGCTGGCCTGGACATCCTCACCCTGCTCCTCTATGTCCCCACACCCCTGGCTGCCACTCATCAGTCGGGGTCCCTGGCACTGCTCTCCCTGGCAATCTGGCTGCTGGCAGATAGACCCTGCTGCTGGACCACCTGCTCCCTTTCTCTTCAAGAGAGAGGTCCGATAGACCCTGCTGCTGGACCACCTGCTCCCTTTCTCTTCAAGAGAGGTCCGATAGACCCTGCTGCTGGACCACCTGCTCCCTTTCTCTTCAAGAGAGGTCCGATAGACCCTGCTGCTGGACCACCTGCTCCCTTTCTCTTCAAGAGAGAGGTCCGATAGACCCTGCTGCTGGACCACCTGCTCCCTTTCTCTTCAAGAGAGGTCCGATAGACCCTGCTGCTGGACCACCTGCTCCCTTTCTCTTCTTTAGAGAGGTCCGATAGATCCTGCTGCTGGACTACCTGCTCCCTTTCTCTTCAAGAGAGAGGTCTGATAGACCCTGCTGCTGGCCCACCTGCTCCCTTTCTCTTCAAGAGAGAGGTCTGATAGATCCTGCTGCTGGACCACCTGCTCCCTTTCTCTTCCTTAGAGAGAGGTCCGGTAGACCCTGCTGCTGGACCACCTGCTCCCTTTCTCTTCAAGAGAGAGGTCTGATAGATCCTGCTGCTGGACCACCTGCTCCCTTTCTCTTCCTTAGAGAGAGGTCCGGTAGACCCTGCTGCTGGACCACCTGCTCCCTTTCTCTTCTTTCGAGAGAGGTCCGATAGACCCTGCTGCTTAGTGCAGTAATACATTTAGATACGCATTTCAAAGAGGGGTCTTGTTTATGAAAACCTGTTTGATTCAAACCTATCAACATTTTATAACTATTTCTTTAGCCATCTTCTCTCTCTTGTGGACTTCCTGAATGAATGTTTATTAGTGAAGAAACACCAGCAGTAGGTTTATATTGACAAGAAACACAAAGAAAGCCTCTTGGAGTCCGGTTGGTGTGAACACGAACCAGGGGGTCGCATCCAAACTTCTTATTTGATTTTGTTATTTCATTTGTAAATCCAGTTTGCTTTGCAGACAGTGCCGTGTAAACAGCACTGCCCAGTGTTCTTATGCATGACATTGTCACGGCTGACCCCGAACCAGTTATTATGTGTAGTAAGAAATTGGATTCCTTTGCATGGAGAATTTCAGTGGCTAGAGTTCACGGCTCCTCGATTGATTCAGATTCAGTTGTATTAAGTCTGCCCACTAATAATGTAGAGCAAAATAGGTATTGTGGTGTTTGCAGAGCCGACCCGAGCTGAACCCAAGACAGAAGTGGAGTCCTGCTGGGAACGAGCTGAAACATTGGACATGGACTGGATGATTTAAAAATGAAATGTATTAATGAGATGATATGTGCTGTAACCATTT
Source organism: Acipenser ruthenus (assembly GCF_902713425.1). Taxonomy (NCBI): domain Eukaryota; kingdom Metazoa; phylum Chordata; class Actinopteri; order Acipenseriformes; family Acipenseridae; genus Acipenser; species Acipenser ruthenus. Next base: position 39,968,275 of record NC_081201.1, on the reverse strand, counting down.
GTAATGTTTGAATAATCTTTAGTCTGTAACAAATACTGTAAAGTGCTCTCTCTGTAAGACCGAAAAACAGAATCTGGTACAACTTGATACACTGGCCGGCCTTGAGCAGTCTCTTATTAAAATTGGCACGATTCCCAGAATTTAGTGCTGAAATCTCTGTTAAGACTTTTCAGCTTGACTACAGAATAATGCTGTACTAATAGATGTATGTTAATATGCTTGTTTTAAATGGTATAGATTGCTGTGGTAACATATAATCATAGGTAGTGATAATTATTGTTAGTATGAAATACTATGAACAATTTTTATGTATAAGATCATATGATTCACTTTGCTTAATATGATAGCATACCTGAAGCTGTTTTCTATCAAGATGAGCATAGTTAAAAACTGAGTCCTAATTCAATGAAAAGAATTACTGTGTGCTTACATTCAAGAATTATAACTTCTGAATATAAAGGGAAAAGGAGTTAGGAGTATTCTTAAGGGAAAGAGAAAAACAGAAAAGGATTAAAAGACCTCGCTTTGAGTAGGTTTCTGCTTGTAATTCAGTTTTAAAATAAGTAGGTGGGTAAGAACAACCTAGAGTAAAAGCAGACTCTAACTTAAGAAAATAAGCATTGTCAGAAGATACACCACAACTAGAGAGCAGAAAAATTGAATAAAATCCTATTGTAATATTGCGGATATACTGCTGCTAGCAGAAAGTAATAAGGTTAGCAGCCATACGCTATAAGAAGTAATGTACTAGTTTGACTCTGAAGTTAAAAGACGCAGCATAAAAAGATGTTGTGTTTAAAATACAAAATAAAAGGATTGAATAAATAATGAAGAATAAAAGCAGGAGATCGGTTTTAGGAGAGTAAACTCTATGTGACCTGTCTTCTTGAACTCTCTTATCAGCCTGCCCTTGGAGAAATTAATATTAGCTGCTGGAAGGCCTCTTTGGTGGGAAGAAGCCGGAATTTTTTTATCAGAAGGCTTATAGTATCGGGCCGGACTGCAAAAATAGGGAGTTAGGACGGATGGTCTTAGCACCTAAGATAGTTAGTTGCCGGGCGGAACAAGCATGTAAGATACAGGTGTAAGGAAAGTTCTAGGGAACATTAATCACTATTAAACTTGGCAAGAAAAGAGGTGTCTTCAGCAAGCTGGTTTTAGCCAGTATGTGTATAGCTGAAACATACAGGGTCATCTGGATGTCAATTAAGTTCAAGCTACCAGGGGCCCATAGGAGAAAAACATTACAGCTTTACAGCTCAGTAAAATAGTTAGGTTTTCCATAAGGAGAAAACTCTACATTAAAAAGATATAAGATGGAAGTTCCCTATAATACCTGCTAAACACACACCTGTAAGGAAAGAATGAAATTAATTTGAGAGTGAGATGACATGAGGGAATATATTTTTGAAAGCCAAGTTCATGTAATCAATTATAATCATTATAACTATAACTGCTATATTATGATATAACTATTGGTGTTGCATATATTCAAAAAACACCACTTTTCTTATATTGGTGTTGCATATATTTAAAACACCACTCCTTTTTATAATGCACCCATATTAAGTAGTGAATCAAGGTTGCAGGGATTTTGTGAACTCTGCTTCACCTAACTTTTCAGATGAAGGAGGGGGGCCAAGAATGAGTGGATGAGAACATGGGCTAGTGTTGATTTATTAAATGTTGTTGATTTGTTGGCATATGACCTTAATTGAGTCTGAGGAGTTGGTTGAATTCTTTAGAGATTACTGTTTGCCAAGAGATAAGGACTGTCAATATAGATTGATGACTGGATCTAATTGGGGCTTCCCATTGCTTTCAATGGGACGAAAATTGTATAAAAACCCTGGGCCGATCACACTGAGACCACCACAATCAAGCTTGGCAGAGCTATGTGGTCCATCCTTTGCAGATCTCTACAGAACAGTCCTTCTCTTTTGTTCACGCTACTCTTCCTTATAATAGGAGGTAAGCATATTAATGGTATTATTGTATCTCGCATTTATTGGTTATATTGCTATGAGGTTTTGAAACAATGTTTTAGTATTAAGAGTGTTATATTGAATGTGCTAAAACATAGCAGTGGGTGCTTGTAGGCTTTGTGCTTAACCAGCCTGAGGGCTGCACTGAATACATATAATTGTATTATGTTATTGAAGTATTAAATGCTGAAGCTTGTAATAAACTTAGGATTGCTAATTATTGTTACATGTTTTCGGGTTTTGGTAGTATGCGCAAACTACTAAACCAATATTAAAGGCATTTTAATAAAACGAAGGAGCGCTGATGTTGCTCTGATTCGTGAAACTTTGAATAAATGAGTCTGAGTGATTTTCTTGATTAAATAAAAAGGTTTTAAGGACACACCGCTCGTCCAGTGCTCGAACATAAACCACTAGGAGTTTTAAACATCTCTGTCCTCCTTAACGTCTCCCCTGAGTTAAGAGTGTGTGCAGAGCAAATAATATAATAAAAGAGAACGTGAAAAGTGAAAACGTGACAACATTGTAAAATATTGTAAATTATACAAATAAATAATGTCCTAAACCTTGTTCACAAGTTGCATTTTGTGTTAATAGAAATAGATTGTTTCCACGAATTGCCTTTTGGCACCACAAGGGGGTGCTGCAGGACTGGCGGTACAGCTACAATGCCGTGCTGATTTACTGTCAGTGAATGCAGACAGAGTGGTCTGTGCTTAGAGCTTGTTGGTATATTTTGAGGTGCTTATTAAATGAAAGCACATTCTAGTTATGTGTGTTTAGATTGTTGCTTCCTTTTCACAAGCTTCACATTTGACAGATGACTGCATTGTTGGATTATTCCATGGAGGAAAAACAGACTTGCAACAGTGGTGCATAGCAACTGATTTTATTTCTCTGTACAAAATATACATATTTGAAATGCAAAGCAGCCGGTAGAGAGTTGATAACTCGACACACTGACATCCAGTGAGCTACTCATTTCCAATGCTATAGAAACAGTGCATGCGCATATACAGCCGCCAGGATCTCGCTCATCTTTACTGGAGGATTTGCTGCAGCTCTGAAGCACTCTGGGGAGGGTGGGGTGCACATGGCACGGACACCAAAGGGACTGTAGTATGACATTTCCCCATTACTGACCGTAGTCCAAGATATTTGAGAAGGTTCGGAGCCGGTAGAGGCTCCTGCTCTACTAGAACACTAGTCTCAATGGAGTCCATGCCTACGACCAATTCCTACTGACAAGAACCATGCCAGGAAATGAGACAATTTCTACTGATGAACACAACCGTCACACATTGGTTTGTTTTGGGTTTGTTTGTTTAATTGGTCTTTAACAAGAGATGTCATCTTTCAGTCTACTCAAAAACAGCGCTTTAAAACCTGCATAAAAAATGTAACAAAAGTACATATAATAAATGTGACTTCACAGCAATGCAGCTGCTGGGTGGGGAGTTAGAGGCAGTGTTCTCTACTATGAGAGGAAAGACCTGTGCATTCATATCACACAACTAGAGCAATGACATCACACAACTAGTGCAACGATATCACAACTAGAGCAATGACATCACACAACTAGTGCAACGATATCACAACTAGTGCAATGACATCACACAACTAGTGCAACGATATCACAACTAGTGCAACGACATCACATAACTAGTCCAATGATATCACAACTAGTGCAATGACATCACACAACTAGTGTATCGATATCACACAACTAGTGCAATGATATCACATAACTTAGGGCATTTGTCATGTATGTGAATTTGAAAAGGGGGGGATCAAGATATTGATTATTAATACATTTCTACCCATTGATCTTTAAAGACCAGTGTTTCCATTTGGGGGCCGCAGCTAATTTCATTCTGTCATGTTTATTAAGCCTGATGCAGTAGCTGAGGTATCTAGCCATGTATCTAGCAGCAGTGTGGAGTAGTGGTTAGGGCTCTGGACTCTTGACCGGAGGGTTGTGGGTTCAATCCCAGGTGGGGGACACTGCTGCTGTACCCTTGAGCAAGGTACTTTACCTAGATTGCTCCAGTAAAATCCCAACTGTATAAATTGGTGATTGTATGTAAAAAATAATGTGTAAAAAATAATGTAATTGTATGTAAAAAATAATGTGATATCTTGTAACAATTGTAAGTCGCCCTGGATAAGGGTGTCTGCTAAGAAATAAATAATAATAATAATAATAATATATCAACACAAAGTTCATTAAGCAGGCTTTGGAGTATCCTTTCAATTACTAACAGATTGCTAGAGTGGATGTGATAATCTCATGCTATGTAAAATGAAGGAGTTATTGTAATTCTGTCTGCAGTGCTACGGTAACATGACTATGGATTTGTTGATTTTTCATGACACCTCTTGCAGTGCCCGAATTGTCCCAGATTTTCAAAGGAGAGGCCCTGAAATCCAGCCAGCAAAAAGCTTTTTAAAAATCCATCCCCTTTTCTTTCTTAATGTTCCGGGTTTAGCTTAAATATTTGTTCCCATGTCACCTCTCCCAATGGCTCTTGTGTGAAAAATAAAAGCCCAGAGTCTCCCAGGAGGGCAGTGCCACGGGAGGGACCCGGCTCTCTCCAGGACTTCCTCTAGATAACATTGTCAAACAGCTGCATGGACCTCATGATGTTTTCATCCTAAAAACAGAACCAACAAAATACATGACGTCAAACCATCTTCCTACCCCTACCCCAGAGCAGCTCACAAAAAGACATCTGTATTCACTTGAGCACAAACCAGCAAACAGAAGTGCAGGGATTCTACGATAATTACAATCTGGAGGGCCTGGTTAGAATTCTGCACTGTGATTCGGATACTGGATTTGATTTCTTGATTTTTTTTTGGAGTGTTGTATAATCATGCATTTTAGTAATGGTTACATAGTGGTTTTTTGCCACTAAGATTGAGTGTTTTAGGGTCATTGAACATGAACTCAGCCTGTAGTAGTGAAATCTGCTTCATACAGATACAGTATGTGTAGCTATGAATAGAGCCTGTCTTTAAAGCCAATTGAAGAGACAAACACACCACTAATTTCATCTGTAAGAGTGTTCAAGGGTTTTAAAATAAGTCTGATTTAGTCCGTTCTCTATCAAACATACCTTCTGACATGATTCGATGAACTCTTCTATTGTCACAACCCCATCGTTATTCCTGTCCATTTTCTGAAAAGTGATACACAAATCAAGGATTTTATAAGAACAAATTACATATAAAAAAATGTAAAACAATGTTTCAGAATGTTCCTATATTGAAAAAACTTTGTACAATCCTCTGGTGAAATAAAGATGGCTAGTTAATGCAAAGCAGCATTCCCTGCCTGCGCAGTAACCTCTTTGGGTGGATTCATTCACAGCAGCATTCCCTGCCTGCGCAGTAACCTCTTTGGGTGGATTCATTCACAGCAGCATTCCCTGCCTGCGCAGTAACCTCATTGGGTGAATTCATTCAGTTTCTATTACTCTTCATGCTCTGGCTGCAGGTGTTACCTGAAAGAAGGACTCCACATGTTCCCTGTGTGTATCATCCTGCATGCAGGGGGAGGTGCATTTCCCCATCATGTCGTAGATCGATTTCATTATAGCTATCATCTCCTGCAAAGCACAGTAAAGCACATCAGCTCTTAATACACATGCCAGGAATATACACAGGCCACAGTATATTCAGATAGAATGGTGGTCCCTTTATATGTGTTTGGAGTGGCTGACAGGCTGGCTTGTAATTAACAGGTTCTGACATCACCTTCCGTGATATGAGTATTATGACATATTTAATCTACATATGTAGAGTGTGGAATGGTACAGTGAGAAGACAAAAGCCTCAGTGAAGAAGCACAGATAGACATTGGAGAGCATGCTTCATGAAAGCCTCAGTGAGAGCACAGATAGACATTGGAGAGCATGCTTCATGAAAGCCTCAGTGAGAGCACAGATAGACATTGGAGAGCATGCTTCATGAAAGCCTCAGTGAGAGCACAGATAGACATTGGAGAGCATGCTTCATGAAAGCCTCAGTGAAGAAGCACAGATAGACATTGGAGAGCATGCTTCATGAAAGCCTCAGTGAAGAAGCACAGATAGACATTGGAGAGCATGCTTCATGAAAGCCTCAGTGAGAGCACAGATATACATTGGAGAGCATGCTTCATGAAAGCCTCAGTGAGAAGCACAGATATACTTTGGAGAGCATGCTTCATGAAAGCCTCAGTGAGAAGCACAGATAGACATTGGAGAGCATGCTTCATGAAAGCCTCAGTGAGAGCACAGATAGACATTGGAGAGCATGCTTCATGACAGCCTCAGTGAAGAAGCACAGATAGACATTGGAGAGCATGCTTCATGAAAGCCTCAGTGAGAGCACAGATAGACATTGGAGAGCATGCTTCATGAAAGCCTCAGTGAAAAAGCACAGATAGACATTGGAGAGCATGCTTCATGAAAGCCTCAGTGAAGAAGCACAGATAGACATTGGAGAGCGTGCTTCATGAAAGCCTCAGTGAGAGCACAGATAGACATTGGAGAGCATGCTTGTTGTTGCAGAGCGTGCCTCTTTGGTGATGCAGCCGTCCTTGTTGAGATCGTAGAGGTTGAAAGCCCAGTTTAGACGGTCATTAATGGTGCCTCTAAGGATGATGGACAGCCCCATGACAAAATCCTGGGGAGGGAACACACAAGACTTCTTACAGACGTGTCAGCTATTAGCAATCCACTGGGATCTGTTCATACAGTTAAACACCTGCTCACACAAACCTCACTGTACCAGAGAGACAGCACGTCAAATACAGTTAAACAAACCTCACTGTACCAGAGAGACAGCACGTCAAATACAGTTAAACAAACCTCACTGTACCAGAGAGACAGCACGTCAAATACAGTTAAACAAACCTCACTGTACCAGAGACAGCATGTCAAATACAGTTAAACAAACCTCACTGTACCAGAGAGACAGCACGTCAAATACAGTTAAGCACCCTCTCACACAAACCTCACTGTACAGTTTACTAAACACGTCCCTCTCACACAAATAGGCAGATTTATTCATTCTTACCTCAAAGCTGATAGATCCATTTTTGTCAGTGTCAAAAGCGTCAAACAGGAAGTGTGCGTATGTACTTGAATCTAAAAAATAAAATAATTCTCATTGTTCTCAGTATGCAGATATGAATTCAGCAGCTACACCGGGTCAGCATGTTATCACTGTTAAGAGAGGATGAGGTGTGAACTCAATACAGACAGGGATGGAGAAGAGCAGCAGACACTCACCTCCTTGGGGGAAGAACTGGGAATAAATCAGCTTGAAGGTCTCCTCATTGACCACACCGCTGGGACACTCCTGCAGGGGGCAGCACAGACACCACAGTTAGAGGCGAGTCACTCACTCACTGGGAGAGAGCCATGAGACAAAGTGAAAGAAAGAAAGAAAGAAAGAAAGAAAGAAAGAAAGAAAGAAAGAAAGATGGTTTGGAGAGACAAGTAGTAAAAAGAGGCAGACTCACATTCTTGAATCCCCGGTAGAGGACCTGCAGCTCTTTTTTGGTGAACTTGGTTTGCTCCTGAAGCTTGTCAAGTCCCTCTGGGCGATAGCACACAGTGGAGAGTTCAAAATCATCCTCTGTGCTGTCTGTGACAGGGATTAGAAGAACACAGTGATCACTGACTGAAACACAGTCTACTGTCCAACCTGTATCCTCTGACACAGGATTCAGAAAGAGAGTGTTCATGAAGTGCACAGTGCTCCCCCAGGCTGCAGCTTCCATAGAGCCTGGCCTCTCTCACAGTGTGTGCCAGTGCCAGTATAGAACCTGGCCTCTCTCACAGTGTGTGCCAGTGCCAGTATAGAACCTGGCCTCTCTCATTGTATGTGTCAGTGCCAGTATAGAGCCTGGCCTCTCTCACAGTGTGTAGCAGTGCCAGTATAGAACCTGGCCTCTCTCACAGTGTGTAGCAGTGCCAGTATAGAACCTAGCCTCTTTCACAGTGTGTGCCAGTGCCAGTATAGAACCTGGCCTCTCTCATAGTATGTGTCAGTGCCAGTATAGAGCCTGGCCTCTCTCACAGTGTGTAGCAGTGCCAGTATAGAGCCTGGCCTCTCTCACAGTGTGTAGCAGTGCCAGTATAGAACCTGGCCTCTCTCACAGTGTGTAGCAGTGCCAGTATAGAACCTGGCCTCTCTCATAGTATGTGTCAGTGCCAGTATAAAACCTGGCCTCTCTCACAGTGTGTGCCAGTGCCAGTATAGAACCTGGCCTCTCTCATAGTATGTGTCAGTGCCAGTATAGAGCCTGGCCTCTCTCACAGTGTGTAGCAGTGCCAGTATAGAACCTGGCATCTCTCACAGTGTGTGCCAGTGCCAGTATAGAACCTGGCCTCTCTCATAGTATGTGTCAGTGCCAGTATAGAACCTGGCATCTCTCACAGTGTGTGCCAGTGCCAGTATAGAACCTGGCCTCTCTCATAGTATGTGTCAGTGCCAGTATAGAGCCTGGCCTCTCTCCCAGTGTGTAGCAGTGCCAGTATAGAACCTGGCCTCTCTCACAGTATGTGTCAGTGCCAGTATAGAACCTGGCATCTCTCACAGTGTGTGCCAGTGCCAGTATAGAACCTGGCCTCTCTCACAGTATGTGTCAGTGCCAGTACAGAACCTGGCCTCTCTCACAGTATGTGTCAGTGCCAGTATAGAACCTGGCATCTCTCACAGTGTGTGCCAGTGCCAGTATAGAACCTGGCCTCTCTCACAGTATGTGTCAGTGCCAGTACAGAACCTGGCCTCTCTCACAGTATGTGTCAGTGCCAGTGTAGAACCTGGCCTCTCTCACAGTGTGTGCCAGTGTCAGTATAGAACCTGGCCTCTCTCACAGTGTGTGTCAGTGCCAGTATAGAACCTGGCATCTCTCACAGTGTGTGCCAGTGCCAGTATAGAACCTGGCCTCTCTCACAGTATGTGTCAGTGCCAGTACAGAACCTGGCCTCTCTCACAGTATGTGTCAGTGCCAGTATAGAACCTGGCATCTCTCACAGTGTGTGCCAGTGCCAGTATAGAACCTGGCCTCTCTCACAGTGTGTGCCAGTGCCAGTATAGAACCTGGCCTCTCTCACAGTGTGTAGCAGTGCCAGTACAGAACCCGGCCTCTCTCACAGTGTGTAGCAGTGCCAGTACAGAACCTGGCCTCTCTCACAGTGTGTAGCAGTGTCAGTACAGAACCCGGCCTCTCTCACAGTGTGTAGCAGTGCCAGTACAGAACCCGGCCTCTCTCACAGTGTGTAGCAGTGCCAGTACAGAACCCGGCCTCTCTCACAGTATGTGCCAGTGTCAGTATAGAACCTGGCCTCTCTCACAGTGTGTAGCAGTGCCAGTACAGAACCCGGCCTCTCTCACAGTGTGTAGCAGTGCCAGTACAGAACCCGGCCTCTCTCACAGTGTGTAGCAGTGCCAGTACAGAACCCGGCCTCTCTCACAGTGTGTGCCAGTGCCAGTATAGAACCCAGCCTCTCTCACAGTGTGTAGCAGTGCCAGTACAGAACCCGGCCTCTCTCACAGTGTGTAGCAGTGCCAGTACAGAACCCGGCCTCTCTCACAGTGTGTGCCAGTGCCAGTATAGAACCCAGCCTCTCTCACAGTGTGTGCCAGTGCCAGTATAGAACCTGGCCTCTCTCACAGTATGTGCCAGTGTCAGTATAGAGCCTGGCCTCTCTCACAGTATGTGCCAGTGTCAGTATAGAGCCTGGCCTCTCTCACAGTGTGTGCCAGTGTCAGTATAGAGCCTGGCCTCTCTCACAGTGTGTGGCAGTGTCAGTATAGAGCCTGGCTATGGCAGCTCAGTTAGAACCAGTTGAAGTCTCATTGGCTGATTGAGGACCAGCTCTTTCAGTTCTTATTGTCTAAGTTCTCTTAGCGCTGGTTTTCCTAATAGACCGCCAATATTGGCGCCCCCAAATCAGATCAAATGAAAAGGTAAAGAAGTAATAATACAGCAGAGCAGCGACGAGACAACACTGAAAACTTAACCAAGCTTCTCATCAACACCCGACAGAGAACACTAAAATGAACCTACCTTTCATAGCACAGTCCAGTGCCGTAACCAGACAGATGAACCAGTTACCTTCCAAACTGTATCCCAGCACTCTACCCACTTAACTTCCCTATTATTCCATCCTGCTCCCCTCGCCTCAGCTACTGGCCTCACTCCAAGCACTGACCTCCCCTGACCCAGCTTCTCCGACCTCACTGCTCAGTACCTAGCAGGGTTGTTCTTCTTCAAGCACGGTTATGCATTCATCACAACCCTGGCCACACAGTCCTATATGAGCTGTACTGATGAGTTTCACTGTCAGTCCCCTCAGTGTTCATTGGAACCAAGCTGTGTGCTGGAACTGTGACACAGTGGTGTAGAAATCTTCCTCCCTACGTTCCAAGAGCTCTGAGAGAGACTTTCAGAAAAGAGGGGCGGCTGACAGATTCTTCGAAAAGAACACAGTGTTTTCATAGGATGTTGAGTTATTCATCGGATATTGGAGCGTCATTACCCCTCGTTTCTGGTTTTATTACCAATCGTTGTGCTTGCAGCCTCACTGCATTGTGACTGTACAGGTTACAGAAGCGAGTTCTCAGTGCAGAGTTCAGATCTGTGCTGTGCTTGCAGCCTCACTGCATTGTGACTGTACAGGTTACAGAAGCGAGTTCTCAGAGCAGAGTTCAGATAAGCGCTGTGCTTGCAGCCTCACTGCATTGTGACTGTACAGGTTACAGAAGCGAGTTCTCAGTGCAGAGTTCAGATCTGGTTTTATTACTAATCGCTGTGCTTGCAGCCTCACTGCATTGTGACTGTACGGGTTACAGAAGCGAGTTCTCAGTGCAGAGTTCAGATCTGGTTTTATTACTAATCGCTGTGCTTGCAGCCTCACTGCATTGTGACTGTACGGGTTACAGAAGCGAGTTCTCACAGCAGAGTTCAGATAAGCGTTGTGCTTGCAGCCTCACTGCATTGTGACTGTACGGGTTACAGAAGCGAGTTCTCAGAGCCGAGTTCAGATCTGGTTTTATTACTAATCGCTGTGCTTGAAGCCTCACTGCATTGTGACTGTACGGGTTACAGAAGCGAGTTCTCAGAGCAGAGTTCAGATAAGCGTTGTGCTTGCAGCCTCACTGCATTGTGACTGTACGGGTTACAGAAGCGAGTTCTCAGTGCAGAGTTCAGATCTGGTTTTATTACTAATCGCTGTGCTTGAAGCCTCACTGCATTGTGACTGTACGGGTTACAGAAGCGAGTTCTCAGAGCAGAGTTCAGATAAGCGTTGTGCTTGCAGCCTCACTGCATTGTGACTGTACGGGTTACAGAAGCGAGTTCTCAGTGCAGAGTTCATATAAGCGCTGTGCTTGCAGCCTCACTGCATTGTGACTGTACAGGTTACAGAAGCGAGTTCTCAGTGCAGAGTTCAGATCTGTGCTGTGCTTGCAGCCTCACTGCATTGTGACTGTACGGGTTACAGAAGCGAGTTCTCAGTGCAGAGTTCAGATCTGGTGCTCAGCTTGTTTCTGCCACAACATTCTTTTGCCCATGAATCAGCCCGTCTTCTTTTTCATGGGTGAGGCTGTACTGTTACAGATGGATTCTAATAGATTTATCAGCAGTTTTTGATGGATAACCTCATTAGACTACAGAGAAGAAGGGATATAACAGGTTAAACTCATTGCGCATTGTTACTGTGGAAGTGAACGGACACAGCATTCACCAGCTATGTATAAGCTTTCCAAAGCAATTACCTGTTACAGAAACATCACTCTAAATAAGCAGGTTATTATCAGTTAAAAACAACACAGCAGATGAATATTAACAGTCAGAGTACAGCTGCTCTGCTGAGCAGTAGATTATATTTACAGTACAGCGCATGTGTCTCCAGAGCAGTGCATTATTGCTTGTAAACCACACCACGCTGTATCCTGTGCCATTGCTAACAGGTAAATACATGAAGGAATGGAAGTGTCACTTGCATTCACTGACTGTAGGGATGGGGCTGGGCTGGCAGCAGGACAGCAGTCTGAGGAACCTCTGCTTTATGGTTTTTTTGTTATGGCTGGGAGGGTTACCTGGAAATCACCAACCAGAACAGAGAGGTTAACAGCAAGTCAAATTCGCAGGAACACACACACGCAGGCACACACAGAGAGCATGCAAACACAATGCAGGCACAAACAGAGATGCACGCAAACACAATGCAGGCACAAACAGCCTGAGCCAGATATATTTATATTTCCCTGAACATTGTGTTTTGTTTTATTTTCAGACTTTTAATATATTGTCTAATTTACTAATAACATCAGAACTGTATACAATGAATATACAATAGCAGACTCGTGTTGAAATGACTCATGGCACTGGAACTGTCTGCAATGGGAACGTTTCCCGTCTCTAAGTTTAGACAATTCATCAAAAAAGATGAACACGGGGCTCCTGAGTGGCGCATCCAATAAAGGCGCTCCACGTGGAGTGCATGATGCGCTATATACTCTGGACATTGCGAGTTAGCGCAGGGGTGGTAGCAGTGAGCTGAGCTTAAAAAATAATTGGCCATTCTAAATTGGGAGAAAATACTAAAAATAATTGGCGACGACTAAATTTATTTTATTAAAAAAAAAAAAAATGTGGTCGGGGCCAAACCTATCCTGGTAATGCCACTGCCATGTTGTATTTCTGCACTCAGTCAAAGCACGCACATACACATGCACATACACATGCACACACACATGCACACACGCACGCACGCACACACGCACGCACACACGCACGCACACGCACACACACTGCAAGCGGCAATCCCAAAGCAAGCAATCTCTTTCTGAATGTGCCGTTGTTTGCTGACCCGGCTTTTAGGGTTAGTTCATTATTTTATACATTTTGGAGAGACAGGATATACATGTAGATATTGTGTATAAACTTTACTGAAAACCAGGTGTGTGGTTTACATGTACTAATAACAACACACTGCTCTGCAGAGCAAGTCTGTGGTGTCACCACTTCTCTACCGAGTGCAACGAGGCATTTCATTCAGTAAGAAAAGAGCAGACTGCTGTTTAGAAGGGCTTCTAAAACCTTCCACAGCACCCACTGCAGTACCTTGTGGATTGTGTTCAGTGCTCTCTCTACAGTATCTTGTGGATTGTGTTCAGTGCTCTCTCTACAGTATCTGGATCCCTGGAGAGCCCTTCTCTAGTCACCACTGACTCGAACCCCTATCACACAATCGCCACTCTCTCTGTATGGAGAAGGTAAGGCTGACTATTGGACAATCAGCAGTCAGAAGGTAAAGACGGGTTTTAAGAACATAAGAACATAAGAATGTTTACAAATGTAAGGAGGCCATTCGGCCCATCTTACTCGTTTGGTTGTTAGTAGCTCATTGATCCCAGAATCTCATCAAGCAGCTTCTTGAAGGATCCCAGAGTGTCAGCTTCAACAACATTACTGGGGAGTTGGTTCCAGACCCTCACAATTCTCTGTGTAAAAAAGCGCTTCCTATTTTCTGTTCTGAATGCTCCTTTATCTAATCTCCATTTGTGACTCCTGGTCCTTGTTTCTTTTTTCAGGTCGAAAAAGTCCCTTGGGTCGACATTGTCAATACTTTTCAGAAAGAGTATTAATTCTAGTAACTGTATAAATTAGGAAGCTAATAAGTGAACTGCTTCTTCATGCAACTTTTTTTTATTTCTATCTTATCAGTGCAATTGTTTTTAACTACTTGACTCGACCCAATTACACAGAAGCACAGGTCATGTGTAACACTGGTAGTGTACTACTGCAGTCACCCTCCAGAGGGCAGCATGTACACACTCATTCACAGCAGGCTCAAGAACAGTTTGATTCTTACTAAATCACACACAGTCCAGCCAAACGAAGTTCAGCACAATATGGGAGCTTTGTGATTTAAACTTGTAGGAATAAAACCAATGCAATGTGAAAAATAAAAATAGTTACAAACAAACCAACAATATAGTTAGCTGTGTGTTTGAATGGACTTATGGGTTTGGGGTTTCTGTGCTGTTTACAAGCACACCTGGTTAATGCAGCTCCTGGCAGTGCTCTTACCCCACTGTGCTGTTTACATTAATTCAGGGTTTGCACAAGACCACCACTTATTAGGGGAAATGTACAGTACCACCGTTTGTTACATGTATACGCGAATAACCCACACCCACAATTCCAATGTAATATCCAGTAGCAAGTTGGCCATCAGCCTCAAGGTACAATTTGATCCCTCTGTTTATGGTGTTGCATGATGTCAGAACCAGTTTAATGATGTAATGGTTTCATTTTGCTGTTGCTCCCAGGGAAACTAGCACTGGCGCAAAACTTGGAAGGCTGGGGTTGGGGTTGGGGTTGGGGTTGGGGTTAGGGTTAGGGTTAGGGTTAGGGTTGGGGTTGGGGTCCACACAAATACAAAACATATTTCATTTGCCAAGACATTCAGTTCTAAAGAAGGATTGTAAACCCAAGAAATCACAAAATGAAAGTAAAATTAAGAAAAAGCACTACTGGACCCTCAAGAGAAATCTACCTATATAATGATCTACACGTTTTCTTCGACTAGATTTCTAATCAGTCATGTGATAAGAGTTGTCTCTGGTTTTAAAAATGCCTGAATCTCCAGAAGCAGAAAGTTTTTTTTTTTTTTTTAAAGCAATGCCTTTCACAGAGTAGTGGCTGATCTGTAGACACAGAAGTGATTTTCCTCATCCAGCAAATAAAATGTATTTTTTAACACCTCTCTGATGTAGTTAGTGTCCTCCTCAGCACTCACAAACACCCACCTGTCTCAGCTTTCCTTCTGTTTAACCTCACTGCTCCCACTTTCAACAGGGACAGATCCTTCTGTCTCTGCATTCCGCAATACATTAAAAACTGGTGCGTTAGTGGCACTGATGAGCGGGTCACAGTGCAAGAACTCCAGTAACAGTGAAAAGACCCTCCAGCACTGAGGAGACAATCACACTAAAGCAGACAAACTGTCTAGCTGGAGCGGCACACCCACGCCACAGCCTCTGAACCCAGCCTGCATTCGAAACAGGGACACCTCAGCTGTGGGACTGGGAAGAGTGGCCCGATACGATGAGAACAAACATTCTCACTGGACTGCATACTGCATACAGCAGAGCAATGGATAGGAGGCAATGTGGTTCTCACTGGACTGCACACAGCAGAGCGATGGACAGGAGGCAGTGTGGTTCTCATTGGACTGCACACAGCAGAGCGATGGATAGGAGGCAGTGTGGTTCTCACTGGACTGCACACAGCAGAGGGATTGGATAGGAGGCAGTGTGGTTCTCACTGGACTGCACACAGCAGAGCGATGGATAGGAGGCAGTGTGGTTCTCTCTGGTACTGCATTCCCGAGAAGACAGGCTGAAAGATTGCTTTTCATTACTGGATAACTAATGAATCTGCCAATTTAATATTCATTTTGCACATTTCCTATTCTCTGCTCTCCCTCTCTCTCTCTCTGTTTTTTTATTTTTTCCCTCAAATGTGCGAAACGCATTGAAAGGTTGAATGTCCTGAATATCTTTAATAAAGATTTGCATATACAAGAATGTATTTCCCTTATAAGACCATTTTGAAACTGTCATCTACATAGGGCAGCAGTGTGGAGTAGTGGTTAGGGCTCTGGACTCTTGACTGGAGGGTCGTGGGTTCATCCCAGCTGGGGGACACTGCTGCTGTACCCTTGAGCAAGGTACTTTACCTAGATTGCTCCAGTAAAATCCCAACTGTATAAATGGGTGATTGTATGTAAACATAATGTGTAAAAAATAATGTAATTGTATGTAAAAAATAATGTGATATCTTGTAACAATTGTAAGTCGCCCTGGATAAGTGTGTCTGCTAAGAAATAAATAATAATAATACTATAGAATATGATCTGCGTATTATCTTGAGTTCTAACTGAGCTAGGAGCAGGGACACTTCCACAGAGGGATGAGGCCAGCATATTTCAAGACTAGGAGGCTTGTGCCTTTGGGGAAGGTAGCAGCACATCAATGTGTTTAATTGAGTATAAAAACACCTCGTCTGAGAACTGACCTTTCAGGAATGTCTTTCCTTCATTAACTTTCTTTTTCTTGACATACTGGAACGCTGTAGCTTTGCATGACACAGCAGCACACAATCTCTCTCTGTCTCTGTCTGTGTGAGCTGGGCAGACAGATCGCTCTGGTCTGCTCACCCATTAAACTTTCATTTGAAACGTTCCTGCCGAAGGGATTGTTGTTTTGCAGCGTGTGTTAATATTTCACGGATCCCCCTGCCTGCCTGGTAAAGGGTGACGTTCTCAATTTCAAAAGGAGCTCGCTGTCTGTTGAAGAGGTGTACTGCTTGTATACTTGCTCTGCTTCTGGTATTGAGACTGAATCCCCAGCGGCTCTGCGAGTGCAGCTGCTGCTGTAGCAACTCGCACACTATTCTTATTTCTAATAGGGATCAAACACACAGATTATATATTAGGACTTTATT
Source organism: Acipenser ruthenus (assembly GCF_902713425.1). Classification (NCBI taxonomy): domain Eukaryota; kingdom Metazoa; phylum Chordata; class Actinopteri; order Acipenseriformes; family Acipenseridae; genus Acipenser; species Acipenser ruthenus. The sequence continues at coordinate 39,951,772 of NC_081201.1, read as the reverse complement.
AGGGGTTGGATAGAGGACTTGTCTGTTAACAATTTCAGTTAAATATCAGTTGATCAAGTCTCATTTATTGATGCATTCAATGACATATAAAAGCAACATTACCCAGCAAATGGACCAGACCAAGACCAGTCTGCACTGTCTGGCAATCCCGCAACTGCTTCAATAGTTAAAATGCACAGACAGCAGCAGATAACTGGGAGCGCAATCAGTCCTGCACAAGCAGCTCTGCGTGTCCAAAATCTTAATGCAACAGGGCCTGTTGCAGACATGGTTACAGTGCTGTGATTCGCTCCTAACAAGTGCAATTATCCACAGCGTCTGGCTGATTCTGGCTGCTTCCTGAAATGAAGGCTTGAAATCCATTCTCAATAGCAGTGTTAATGCCCTCAGCAGCATTTTCTTTATTAATAGTCTATATACTGCAAATCGTAAGCACAACCCTTGTGGTAGCTGAGGTGAAATGTTTCAGGAATATAAAAACAGATCATTTCACCAGAACTGCAGTACCTGCAACATGATCTGTAAAAGAGCTTCAGTCAAAATCCAAAAAGAACCAAGCACTGCAGACATCCCATTGCATCTCTTCCCAGGAGGAGAGTGCAGTCACAAGCAGTGCAGACATCCCAATGCATCGCTTCCCAGGAGGAGAGTGCAGTCACAGGCACTGCAGACATCCCATTGCATCGCCTCCCAGGAGCAGAGTGCAGTCACAAGCACTGCAGACATCCCATTGCATCGCCTCCCAGGAGCAGAGTGCAGTCACAAGCACTGCAGACATCCCATTGCATCGCCTCCCAGGAGCAGAGTGCAGTCACAAGCACTGCAGACATCCCATTGCATCGCCTCCCAGGAGCAGAGTGCAGTCACAAGCACTGCAGACAAGCAGCCAGCACAGGTCTGAACTCCCTGTGATACACCCTCAATATATCCCTGAATTAGAAATCATTAAAGCACTGCCCCACACAGAAATCAGCAGGACAATACGTGTTCATACAGAACGCTTCATTGAAAATTCGAATGCAATTTTCGATTCGAATTGACAAGGTTGTCCTGGAAGAAAACTTGCTTCCTTCTGCTCTGACAATGTTCCCCAACTCTGAGGATTGGTTTTTCCAGCAGGACAATGCTCCATGCCACACAGCCAGGTCAATCAAGGTGTGGATGGAGGACCACCAGATCAAGACCCTGTCATGGCCAGCCCAATCTCCAGACCTGAACCCCATTGAAAACCTCTGGAATGTGATCAAGAAGAAGATAGATGGTCACAAGCCATCAAACAAAGCCGAGCTGCTTGAATTTTTGCGCCAGGAGTGGCATAAAGTCACCCAACATCAATGTGAAAGACTGGTGGAGAGCATGCCAAGACGCATGAAAGCTGTGCTTGAAAATCAGGGTTATTCCACCAAATATTGATTTCTGAACTCTTCCTAAGTTAAAACATTAGTATTGTGTTGTTTAAAAATGAATATGAACTTATTTTCTTTGCATTATTCGAGGTCTGACAACAGTGCATCTTTTTTGTTATTTTGACCAGTTGTCATTTTCTGCAAATAAATGACAATATTTTTATTTGGAATTTGGAAGAAATGTTGTCAGTAGTTTATAGAATAAAACAAAAATGTTCATTTTACCCAGAAATAGTAAAACCAGAGAAACTGATAATTTTGCAGTGGTCTCTTAATTTTTTCCAGAGCTGTATATATATATATATATATATATATATATATATATATATATATATATATATATATATATATATATATATATATCTCATTTGAGGAATCTTTGTTACCGGAAACTATAAACAGAATTCCTGTCCCTCCTGAGACGCTGGCGATTCGTCAAACTCAATTATTTATGCCCCATTCTCTGTTCATAATGAGTTTTAACCCGAGGGCACTGCCGAGGAGCCCGCCAGATTCATCACCAAGCACAGAGTGTTAAAAACATGCTGTTGAGCACCCATTATTAACAGAGAGTGAAGCCAGAGAGTGGCAGACACAGATCCTGCAGCAAAACCATGAAGCAGAATACACACAGACTGGAGGTCCGGACATTGTGCCTTTACAGTGCGAGGAAAAATAAACCTCTGTGTGTGCTATGGGAACAGATGAGCGAGGAATGATTATTATTATTTATTTCTTAGCAGACGCCCTTATCCAGGGCGACTTACAATTGTTACAAGATATCACATTATTTTTACATACAATTATATTATGTTTTACATACAATTACCCATTTATACAGTTGGGTTTTTACTGGAGAAATCTAGGTAAAGTACCTTGCTCAAGGGTACAGCAGCAGTGTCCCCCACCTGGGATTGAACCCACGACCCTCCGGTGAAGAGTCCAGAGCCCTAACCACTACTCAGAAGGGTCCTTTACACCTTTCAGTATACCCTATCTAAACATCTGCAAGTAAAAGATTACTGTTTATTCCGTAACCAATCAAAGCCAATCAAACACTCATCGTAGCCACCCAGGAGTTTAACACAAGATATAAGCGAACTATCAGTCCCTGGCCACATGGGGTTGCTGAAGCGAGGCAAGGCGGATTACCATGGGAATGCTAGATTCAACGCAGCGCTCCCTGTGGAATCCTCAGATGTTGACACTTTACGTCAGGTGTACAGTCAGACAGAGTTTTAATAACTAGCTTTCTCTGATCTGCTGTTTACTGCACTCCCAATAACACTCTGTAGAGGATACTGTACTAGAACTGTCTGAGGCAAGGAGAGTCTCCCACACAAAACGGGAGTGGAGAGGAGAGAAGGGGAGTGGAGAGGAGTGGAGGGGATGGGAGCGGAGGGGAGGAGAGTGGAGAAGGGGAGTGGAGAGGAGAGAAGGGGAGTGGAGAGGAGTGGAGGGGATGGGAGCGGAGGGGAGTGGAGTGGAGGGGAGGAGAGGGGAGAGGAGGGGAGGAGAGGAGAGTGGAGTGGAGGGGATGGGAGTGGAGGGGAGGGGAGAGGAGGGCAGTGGAGGGGATGGGAGTGGAGGGGAGGGGAGTGGAGGAGAGGAGAGGAGGGGAGTGGAGTGGAGTGGATGGGAGCAGAGGGGAGGAGAGGAGAGGAGAGAAGGGGAGAGGAGTGGAGGGGATGGGAGGGGAGAGGAGGGCAGTGGAGGGGATTGGAGTGGAGGGGAGTGGAGTGGAGGAGAGGAGAGGAGTGGAGTGGAGTGGATGGGAGCAGAGGGGAGGAGAGGAGAGGAGAGAAGGGGAGAGGAGTGGAGGGGATGGGAGCAGAGGGGATGGGAGTGGAGGGGAAGAGAGGATGGGAGTGGAGGGGAAGAGAGGATGGGAGTGGAGGGGAAGAGAGGATGGGAGCGGAATGGACGGGAGGGGAACGTGTGCAAAGCACGTCCATAACTGCACGTTATGAGGAAATACGTTCAGTTTGTGAGAGTCAGTGACAGAAAGGGCCAATGCCATACAGTGATAGGCAAAAATCAATATTTTGGAGATGATTATTGGATGATTGCACTGGTTCCAAGTAGAGCAGCACACAGAAAGCCCAAGTGTTGACATAACAGCAACACATCATGGATGTTTCTAGACACTCTTTTACACTCCAAGACAGGCTCCTATTTAATGAAGACAAGGTCCCCTGCATTCAATCTGGCATGCTGAATAGGAAGAAGCAATTTTCCTCACTGACAAATGGAATCATCTGGGCATATGGTTAGATTCTGTTTAAACTTCAATGACCACTCACTGTAGAAATGATTTGTGAAAAAACACCAAGTTTTGATAACTATATTAAATTTTAGGCACAAGCCACACATTCATAAAGTCTTTCTGCCTGTGTTGTTTATCAGTCTTCTACAGAAACTGCTCTGAGAAAACTACCAGTCACTAACAGACTTTATTTATTTACAGTATACTGCTGTGTAAGCCCAAATCTACGATTCACATACTACTGTTGAAAGCATTGTAAAGTGCTTACAGAATGAAATGCAAGCCTAACTGAGCATTATTAGAATTGCTGTTCTAATAATTACTCCTTACACGTCTTCACTATTCCACCTGTCAGGTCCATTAGAAAGTGTCCCTTTGCTTGTCTTGCTCCTCAAACAGAAATAGCCTTCCCTCTGACTGGAGGAAATGCTTCTCAAAGAGCCAGAGCCAAGGCAACGCTTCCTGTGGCATCCCGAGGAAAGAAAGGAAACCGGAGAACGTGCTGCAGGACTCCACGCAAAAACATTCAACAGCATGCTTTTGTTTTCCTGTTTCGAATAACCACAGAAAATCCACAGAACTATCCAGGGTCTGCCGCCCGCAGAGGGGCTCATTCTAACCCTTCGTCAAGACCCAGACCTCCCCTCTCAATGACGCCTGTGTGGAGGCAGGAGCAGTCAAGGGACTGGGCATGTGGCAGTGACAAGACCTGGAATGGGACTTTTCATGAACACAGACACTGAAGGAAAGGTTATTCCGAGTGCTAATAGACAGCCGCTCATACAGAACAGGTTCCTGTGGCTTTCCTCGTCAGCAGCAGGGCTGGAGGGAGTGTGTGAGCGCTGGCAGAGATTCTGCAGACCACTCTCATTAACCTTACTGGGAATGTATGCAAGATCAGCATCTCAACAAACTGGGACAGAACCACCCCAATACTGTTTAACTGGGGCGTGATGTCAGCTTCAGTACCAGCACAAGGATCCCAGCGGGTCAACTCTGGCACTCCAGGGAAATCCCTGATGAGACGCTACAATCAGAGTAAAGCAAGACTGTGAATCTCATCAGGGTGTCTCCTGCACTGCACTGTATTAAATGAGGGCAACACAGAGCTAGACTCAATCCAGACTCTGATTTACTCCTGTCACGATTTCTCAAAGACATTTTTTGTCCTTTCATTTCACTCATTTTTCACTTTATGAATTTTGCTGTCTTACAAATTCTCTACCCTTCAACAAGAATCAGGACAGGTTTCCAAATAACTTTTAACTGGTACTGTAGACTGCACACAATTACCACCCCCTGCACACAGGATACAATTACCACCCCCTGCACACAGGATACAATTACCATCCCCTGCACACAGGATACAATTACCATCCCCTGCACACAGGATACAATTACCACCCCCTGCACACAGGATACAATTACCATCCCCTGCACACAGGATACAATTACCATCCCCTGCACACAGGATACAATTACCATCCCCTGCACACAGGATACAATTACCACCCCCTGCACACAGGATACAATTACCATCCCCTGCACACAGGATACAATTACCATCCCCTGCACACAGGATACAATTACCATCCCCTGCACACAGGATACAATTACCATCCCCTGCACACAATATACAATTACCATCCCCTGCACACAATATACAATTACCATCCCCTGCACACAGGATACAATTACCATCCCCTGCACACAGGATACAATTACCATCCCCTGCACACAGGATACAATTACCATCCCCTGCACACAACCCAACACAGCAGCACAGAAAGGGCTCAGTAACAAGAATGCACCAGCTTTCAAATCAGCAACCAAGAACTGTACTTGGTGTGCCAAGAAAGAAGAGGTTAATCTCAGAAATCACTGCCATGCCCGAGCCAATTAAAACAACTTTAGGGTTCATTTTAATAGCAAAGATTTTATGAATATGTTGTGTATACCATGGTACACTGTGCTTTATAAGAAATGTGTACAACCACCCTCCCAGACACTGTGTATAACCACCCTCCCAGACACTGCCCACTTCCAGCCACTGTGTATAACCACCCTCTCAGACACTGCCCACTGCCAGTCACTGTGTATAACCACCCTCTCAGACACTGCCAGTCACTGTGTATAACCACCCTCCCAGACACTGCCAGTCACTGTGTATAACCACCCTCCCAGACACTGCCCACTGCCAGTCACTGTGTATAACCACCCTCCCAGACACTGCCCACTGCCAGTCACTGTGTATAACCACCCTCCCAGACACTGCCCACTTCCAGCCACTGTGTATAACCACCCTCTCAGACACTGCCCACTGCCAGTCACTGTGTATAACACCCTCCCAGACACTGCCAGTCACTGTGTATAACCACCCTCCCAGACACTGCCCACTGCCAGTCACTGTGTATAACCACCCTCCCAGACACTGCCCACTGCCAGTCACTGTGTATAACCACCCTCCCAGACACTGCCCACTGCCAGTCACTGTGTATAACCACCCTCTCAGACACTGCCCACTGCCAGCCACTGTGTATAACCACCCTCTCAGACACTGCCAGTCACTGTGTATAACCACCCTCCCAGACACTGCCCACTGCCAGTCACTGTGTATAACCACCCTCCCAGACACTGCCCACTGCCAGTCACTGTGTATAACCACCCTCCCAGACACTGCCCACTGCCAGTCACTGTGTATAACCACCCTCTCAGACACTGCCCACTGCCAGTCACTGTGTATAACCACCCTCTCAGACACTGCCAGTCACTGTGTATAACCACCCTCCCAGACACTGCCCACTGCCAGTCACTGTGTATAACCACCCTCCCAGACACTGCCCACTGCCAGTCACTGTGTATAACCACCCTCCCAGACACTGCCCACTGCCAGTCACTGTGTATAACCACCCTCTCAGACACTGCCCACTGCCAGCCACTGTGTATAACCACCCTCTCAGACACTGCCAGTCACTGTGTATAACCACCCTCCCAGACACTGCCCACTGCCAGTCACTGTGTATAACCACCCTCCCAGACACTGACACTGCCAGTCACTGTGTATAACCACCCTCCCAGACACTGCCCACTGCCAGTCACTGTGTATAACCACCCTCTCAGACACTGCCCACTGCCAGTCACTGTGTATAACCACCCTCTCAGACACTGCCAGTCACTGTGTATAACCACCCTGCCAGACACTGCCAGTCACTGTGTATAACCACCCTCCCAGACACTGCCAGTCACTGTGTATAACCACCCTCCCAGACACTGCCAGTCACTGTGTATAACCACCCTCCCAGACACTGCCAGTCACTGTGTATAACCACCCTCCCAGACACTGCCCACTGCCAGTCACTGTGTATAACCACCCTCTCAGACACTGCCCACTGCCAGCCACTGTGTATAACCACCCTCTCAGACACTGCCCACTGCCAGCCACTGTGTATAACCACCCTCCCAGACACTGCCCACTGCCAGTCACTGTGTATAACCACCCTCCCAAACACTACCCACTGCCAGCCACTGTGTATAGCCACCCTCCCAGACACTGCCCAGTGCCAGTCACTGTGTATAACCACCCTCTCAGACACTGCCAGTCACTGTGTATAACCACCCTCTCAGACACTGCCAGTCACTGTGTATAGCCACCCTCCCAGACACTGCCCACTGCCAGTCACTGTGTATAACCACCCTCTCAGACACTGCCAGTCACTGTGTATAACCACCCTCTCAGACACTGCCAGTCACTGTGTATAACCACCCTGCCAGACACTGCCAGTCACTGTGTATAACCACCCTGCCAGACACTGCCAGTCACTGTGTATAACCACCCTGCCAGACACTGCCAGTCACTGTGTATAACCACCCTGCCAGACACTGCCAGTCACTGTGTATAACCACCCTCCCAGACACTGCCAGTCACTGTGTATAACCACCCTGCCAGACACTGCCAGTCACTGTGTATAACCACCCTCCCAGACACTGCCAGTCACTGTGTATAACCACCCTCTCAGACACTGCCAGTCACTGTGTATAACCACCCTCTCAGACACTGCCAGTCACTGTGTATAACCACCCTCCCAGACACTGCCAGTCACTGTGTATAACCACCCTCTCAGACACTGCCAGTCACTGTGTATAACCACCCTGCCAGACACTGCCAGTCACTGTGTCATCATTTTCACTAGCTTGGGTTTCTCAATGACATTCTTCCTCAGCATTTGTTAGTCTCTGGTTGTGGAGGCTGGGTTTATTAAACTTATAATTTTACAGACGGCATGTCAAAGTTGTCTATGTTAGAAAAGTGGGCAAGCAGTGATAATCACAACAAAGGCTTGGCTGGATTAGCGACGCACTCTTAACTGGGCTGAGACCAAATACAAGTAATTCCACAAGCCCTCGTCAAACAAACACAAGCAAACACAAGCAAACACCCCCTGTGGCCATTACAGGAACTGGCCTGGGCTGGAAATGAAAACAAATCGGACTACAAAGTCACCTAGTCCTTTTATTTCCTTGTCAAAACAAAAGAAAAACACTTGCTCTAGGCTCCCATGCAGTGGATAAGCACATGATTTAGTCAGACACAGTGAAAGATAAATGAATAAAGAAATAAATGAATACAGAAATGAAATAGCTGTGCTAAACGGAGTCAACACTAATCACAGTCAGTCTATTCCACCATTCAATGCACATTAAAAATGTTTCCCGATTTCCAAAGTTTAAGAGCCAACAGTTGCTTCAGTAATCAAAGCATTGCAAATCAAAGTGGGCTGGGCAGACCGCTGCGTTCACACTGCAGCCAAACTCTTCTACCCTGCCTGAAGCAAGAAGGAAAAACTACAAAGAAAGTGGCAGAAAAGGAAGCATGAAGAAACAAAACCAAGAGGGGCTTTACCTTCCACTCCGATGGGTTCGAAAAGCCCGAACTGTTCCAGCACCTTAACAAAGAGCCCCAGCACCACCAGCACTGCGATCATCTCAAGCCCTTCCAGGTTCATGCTGGAGCGCTCTCCTCACACTGCATACCCACCACACAAATCATCATCCAAACACCACAGAAACTGCCTTCACTCCCTGCTCACTGACCAGCCTCCCTCAGGACTGGAGCCCCAGACCCCAGTGCAGGTCTGCAGCACGCGGAGGCACAGTGCGGAGAGGGTGAAGGGGTCCCCTGGTCCAGTGTGAGGTGAGCCTTCAGGACCCCTAACACAGAGAAGCTGAAACAGCCAAATGTCTGTTCAGCCTGCACCTTCTTAGACTATGATTGTCAGCATGTGTGTGTGTGAGAGAGAGAGGGAGGAAGAGGGAGAGAGAGAGACAGAGAGAGAGGGAGGGACAGAGAGAGGGAGAGGGAGAGGGAGAGAGGGAGAGTGAGGGAGAGAGAGAGAGACGGAGAGAGAGAGGGAGAGTGAGGGAGAGAGAGAGACAGAGGGAGAGAGGGAGAGAGAGAGAGAGAGGAAGGGAGGGAGAGAGGTATGCCCTCCCATTCTAATGACACTTGCTTCATTGATTTGCTTAACTCTGTTTCCTTGGTAACGGGCACTGGGTATTTAGTGAGCTCTGATTCACGGACAGTGACAAGTTGTTACACTGCTGTTTATTTATTTTGAAATACTTGTTTTTCTTTTGTTTTTCTTGTACGAGACAAGCTGGGGCTGTTATTTGTTTTATTTGTAGGATTCAAGCAACAGTCCCTTCACTCGGAGTGTGCAAACCGACCTCACGTTCCAGCCCTGGTCCCTTCACTCAGAGGGTGCAAACCGACCTCACGTTCCAGCCCTGGTCCCTTCACTCAGAGGGTGCAAACCGACCTCACGTTCCAGCCCTGGTCCCTTCACTCGGAACATGCAAACCGACCTCACGTTCCAGCCCTGGTCCCTTCACTCAGAGGGTGCAAACCGACCTCACGTTCCAGCCCTGGTCCCTTCACTCGGAACATGCAAACTGACCTCACGTTCCAGCCCTGGTCCCTTCACTCAGAGGGTGCAAACTGACCTCACGTTCCAGCCCTGGTCCCTTCACTCAGAGGGTGCAAACCGACCTCACGTTCCAGCCCTGGTCCCTTCACTCGGAACATGCAAACCGACCTCACGTTCCAGCCCTGGTCCCTTCACTCGGAGCGTGCAAACCGACCTCACGTTCCAGCCCTGGTCCCTTCACTCGGAGCGTGCAAACCGACCTCACGTTCCAGCCCTGGTCCCTTCACTCGGAGCGTGTAAACCGACCTCACGTTCCAGCCCTGGTCCCTTCACTCGGAGCGTGCAAACCGACCTCACGTTCCAGCCCTGGTCCCTTCACTCGGAGCGTGCAAACCGACCTCACGTTCCAGCTGTTTTTTGGAAGAGCCCAGATGTTTGACAAAATGTTTAACATTTAAAAGCTGGCAGTGTCACACAGCAATGCATCTCATCTGTGTCTCCAGAATACAAACTTGAAAAGGAGCACTAGTCATAATGTCAGGGAATCTGATTACCATCAACAGTCTGGAACAAGCACTGACACTTTCACTGTGGCATTGAACGTTTATTAACATTTATTCTCTGTGCGTTAGATAAAGAATGAAAGCAGATACCAATACATAAAAGCTTTCCAAAATCAAGAAGTTGTGCAGCTAAAGTCATTTCAGTATTTTTGCACAAACTGAACTCAAAATAACATTATTATGTCACATACTATTTGATATATACATAGTTTGGTACATTACTGTAGTTGAAAATTCAATTAGAAAAACTGTGGGCTCAAACAAATCAAAGATCAAGTCTAAGATTCTTATCATTTGTTTCATTTTCCGGTATTCTTTATTGAAGGATTTGTGAAACAGTTCTGGGTTTAGATGAAATTCTGTAAAGCACTGCTGTGTGCATGTGAGCCCCAGTGTATAACAGAATGGTGATCTCCTGTGACAGGCTCTCAAAGCCAATTGGAGGGCATGCCTATAGCATCCCATATTATTTACCTCCCTACGTCTAAGCAACTGCAGGAAAGAAAAGAAAAAAATACAATTACACCACTGGGCCTTTTGAAAACCCATTCCTCTGTAATTGTGAGTATTAACAACCCACAGAGCCCAGTGCTGTCTCCCCAGGAGAGCTGAAAACACTGAGAACAATACACTGAAAGTTAGGGTTACCATATGGCTCCAGATTAACCGGACGCTTTGAGACAGACCAGGATTTCAAAATTCCCCCTAAATTGAAAGTAATTCACGTATAAATGAGCTACACCTTTGCTGAGATTAATCCTGCTGTGGTGGAATTGCTTGGGCGCAGCAAACAATTCACACTGATCAGCTGCTTCTGATCAGATCTTAATGAACGAATAGCTAATTTATCGATAGAGCAACGAGATGATGATGCAATTGTATTTGCAGAATAATATGGCCGATTGAATTTTAACAAACAGAAAAAAATAGCGACTGGCTGCAATTCATTCTTAGTATAATACAATTATTTGACGCGCATGCGGGTATTTAAGCACCATTATTAATTGTAGCTAAGGATGGTTCATTTACACCTTCATTTATTTCAATTTAGGGGCAAGTTTGAAATCCTGTTCTGTCTCACAGCGTCCGGTTAATCTGGAGCCACATGGTAACCCTACTGAAAGTCCCAGCTTACTTGTGCGCTTAGCAATAGAAACGTCTGTTTAAATTACCTACTTTGCAACACTCGCTGTGAGAGAACACTGGATACCCTCGGGCTCAAGGGCACTGCTGCCTCCCATCATATCACTGTGAGCAACCTGCAGCCCACATCCTCTCAAGACAAAAACAAACAAACAATAACCAAATGGAGCAACTATGCAGGTTACAGAACACTCACACTCCATCCTGTCCCTGTGAAAGGCTCTGCTGTACACTATGCAGGCTACAGAACACTCACACTCCCCTCTGTCCCTGTGAAAGGCTCTGCTGTACACTATGCAGGCTACAGAACACTCACACTCCCCTCTGTCCCTGTGAAAGGCTCTGCTGTACACTATGCAGGCTACAGAACACTCACACTCCACCCTGTCCCTGTGAAAGGCTCTGCTGTACACTATGCAGGCTACAGAACACTCACACTCCCCTCTGTCCCTGTGAAAGGCTCTGCTGTACACTATGCAGGCTACAGAACACTCACACTCCCCTCTGTCCCTGTGAAAGGCTCTGCTGTACACTATACAGGCTACAGAACACTCACACTCCCCTCTGTCCCTGTGAAAGGCTCTGCTGTACACTATGCAGGCTACAGAACACTCACACTCCACCCTGTCCCTGTGAAAGGCTCTGCTGTACACTATGCAGGCTACAGCCACACGCCACACGCACTTAGCCAAGAGTTATGGGAGTCGTTTACTGCTGTACAAACAACGGCAGCTCTAAAATCCTCATTTACTCCCTCATTCCTTCTGCCCCCGCAGCCCAGGACCTGACAGAGGAGAACGGGGGGCAGCACGTCACCAAGAGAAGGGAGTCTATTAGGGAGCCTGTCAGCTGGCCTAGATATGTTTTAATTGGGCCGTCACGGGTTCAAACTACGTTTGATGTTGACACAGTGATAAGAGAAGCACTGTCTGGAAAAAGCTCTGATGATGAGGATGGGGTGCTCAGCAGGGTATCCAGTGACTCAGATAGTAAAAGAACTGCAGCTTGGTGTGCAGAGTGAGTTTTAATGTGGTTGATTGGCTTGTGCATTCCCGTGAGGTCAGGGTCAAGGTTATTGTGGTTGATTGGCCTTTGCATTCCCGTGGGGTCAGGGTCAGGGTTATTGTGGTTGATTGACCTGTGCATTCCCATGGGGTCAGAGTCAGGGTCGGGGTTATTGTGGTTGATTGGCCTGTGCATTCCCATGGGGTCAGGGTCAGGGTCAGGGTCAGGGTTATTGTGGTTGATTGGCCTGTGCATTCCCGTGGGGTCAGAGTCAGGGTCAGGGTTATTGTGGTTGATTGGCCTGTGCATTCCCGTGGGGTCAGGGTCAGGGTTATTGTGGTTGATTGGCCTGTGCATTCCCGTGGGGTCAGGGTCAGGGTTATTGTGGTTGATTGGCCTGTGCATTCCCGTGGGGTCAGGGAGGACATATTGACAGAGGAGAGCCTCAAGCCTTCTATAAATCATTAAACAAACTTCAAACCTGGCCTGCAGACAGCCAGCACCGGCCAGCATCTCTACAGAACCGGCTCTCTGACGTTTCCTCAACCTGGCAAACTGTGGCTAATGTGAACAAACTGCTTCCAAATTGCAAACACAAACACTGATCAGTAATCAATGAAGGCCTTTAACCTACCATCTAGAAAGACTTGTTCTGAGCCACGGAACCAAGTGGTGCTTCCCAGCAAACTGCTGTTCTGTAGCGCTCTAGATCAGACACAAAGCCAGGGACCTGGAACTTCACAAACAATACAGTTCATACTGGGCTGAACCAAAGTTAAGACTACTGAATTTACAAATCCACCTGGACAGATACCCTGACATTCATCAGTGATTATCTAAGTTGAGGGTGAAAATCTACAGCAAAGTCTGAATTTTCCAGCATGGCTCAACATGTGTGTGCTTTCCCTTGTGCATCGCAGACAGGCTCAGTGTGCTCGAGGGTATTGGCATTGTATTTTGCTCAAAGAAGACCGATGTTCCACAATGGCTTACCTTGGCAACTAATATGTGCAATCAATCAATCAATCAATCAATCAATCAGCCAGTCAGGTAATCAATAATTAAACAGGCCTCGTGGTGCAAGCAGGAAAGGCAAAGCAAAGCTTCACTCCGCTCTGCCAGCACGCAGCCTGGGGGGGTTGATGATGGAAAATGAAACAACGCCTCCTTTGTTATTTTTATCTCATTTCTTAAGGTACATTTTCCACTTAATCCCAGCTGTCAGGCCGACAAATTGTCCCCCTCATCCCCCTCCCCACACAAACACAGCTCCTCCGTGATTCAGAACTGGCAGCAATAACTGTTGGACAATTACATATCCAGTGGTGCTGCCAAGATATGCTTGTGCTCTGTATAATTCGCTGTGCTTGCATTGATTTTTCTTAATTGCATCTTCAATACGATTAATAAATGGCCTCTCCACATGAGCGTGTAAAAGGACACTTAAAGGATGCCATTGCACTATGTCAACACAGGCCAAAACACCTGTATAAATAATACCCGTAATAAATAACACCTGTATAAATAACACCTGTAATAAATAACACCTGTATAAATAAAACCTGTATAAATAACACCTGTATAAATAACACCTGTAATAAATAACACCTGTATAAATAACACCTGTAATAAATAACACCTGTATAAATAACACCTGTAATAAATAACACCTGTATAAATAACACCTGTGATAAATAATACCTGTATAAATAAATAACACCTGTAATAAATAACACCTGTATAAATAACACCTGTAATAAATAACACGTGTAATAAATAATACCTGTATAAATAAATAACACCTGTAATAAATAACACCTGTAATAAAGAACACCTGTATAAATAATACCTGTAATAAATAACACCTGTATAAATAAATAACACCTGTAATAAATAACAGCTGTAATAAATAACACCTGTATAAATAACACCTGTAATAAATACCTGTATAAATAAATAACACCTGTATAAATAACACCTGTAATAAATAACACCTGTAATAAATAAAACCTGTATAAATAACACCTGTAATAAATAAAACCTGTATAAATAACACCTGTAATAAATAATACCTGTATAAATAAATAACACCTGTAATAAATAACACCTGTATAAATAACACCTGTATACATATCAAATGTATTTGAAAACATCCTCAGTTACTTTACCACCATCAGTGGCAAGCAGCAATGCCAAGGACTGACTCCAAGGTCTTGCTTTCCATTCGTTAATAATACATCTCACTGCAGTAAAAAGAGGAGACCGTCAACAGCACTGGAAGTGAGTGGTTAAAAAAAGCAGACACTTACAAAGCAGACAAGAGTATTCTTGGCATTGTAGCTCCAACTCAAAGAAACTAAAAAACAGAAACATACAGAAGTCTCTTTCAGGCTTGGCTTGTGTAAATCTGTCTGTGCTAGATAATGAAAGGTAGGTTTTGTTTTATTTTGGGCTGTAAACACAAAGATGGATAGTTAAAGACGAATTCCCTGCCCAGCACTGTAGGCCTCATCTTTACCACTCATTTCTATGGTTCCTCTCATTATGTGCCCTGGCAGCTCCTTTCAACAGCAACTCCAAGGGCATAACTCTCCCCTCCAAAAACCCTGCAAGCTTTCACAGCAGCAGACAAGACTATAAGACTCACCCATCTGACTGCTGATTACCTCTGATCTGTGCGAGGGTGTGAGTGCGTGTGTACGTGTGTGTGTGGGGGGGGGGGGGGCGGGGGGGGCTCTTAGAGGACTATAAGACTCACCCATCTGACTGCTGATTACCTCTGATCTGTGTGAGGGTGTGTGTGTGCGTGCGTGCGTGCGTGCGTGCGTGTGGGGGGGGGGGGGGGGGCTCTTACAGGTCTATAAGACTCACCTGTCTGACGCCTGATTACCTGTGATTCAGGGATTAATACAGAGAGACAGTATGGCCTAATGGTTAGAACTAAGGGATTGGGAGGCAGTGTGGCTTAGTGGTTAGAGCAGAGAGCTGGAGTGTTTTATATACTCTACTAAATAAATCTTTAGTTGCAGTGTTTGGGGTGTTGTTCGCAGAAACATTGAGCATTTTATTTGAATTTTTTTAAAACAAAGTTTTGGCTAATATGATGGTGCTGTTAAATAATTAGCCAAACATGTTGTCTCCTTGACTAAACTAGCAAACTCTCACAACTTTTAAACAATACCCTTGAGGCTGACCGAGCACGCACGACGGTTGGAAAGACATTTCACTATTAAGCTGATTAAGCTGTCAATTTGTAAGCTGCTCTGCTCTGTCATTTGAATTCCTGTTTCTCAACACATATTAATAATCTGCCCACTCAATATGATTGCAGTTTGAAACACAGCTCTTGTTTGTCTCCTCCTCTGGCACTGTGAAGATTGGCTGCATCCTCCACATTCTAATCTGAGTTCCTGGTTTTGAAGTCTGTGTTCAAACAAGCCTGGGGTTACAGGAGGTGGTGTGTCTAGCTGTCAGACCAAAGACTAAAAGAGGCAGAGGAAGAGTTTGTGTTTGCAAAGCAGCTCACTTCGACCTGCTGCACACAAAGACTCATTCCCACCGTTTCAGCACAGCAAGAGGAAGGACAATGGATTTAAACTGCACAGAAAATTATAACCCTAAACACTGCAGAAGAAATCAGCCTGAACCTGAATGACAAATATGCTACATCAGGCAGCCCCCTAGTGGGCAAACACTGCACAACCTGTGGAAATTCATTTAATGTAGAACAATAAGATGATTCAGCTGAACAGTGCGATGAAGAAACACACAAAGCAGGTGAGGCGACAACCCTGCGAGGTACAGAATCTCAAGATTCCTAACCCCAACCCCTGACCCTAACCCCAACCCCAACCCCTGACCCTAACCCTAACCACAACCCCAACCCCTGACCCTAACCCCAACCCCAACCCCTGACCCTAACCACAACCCCAACCCCAACCCCTGACCCTAACCCCAACCCCAACCCTAACCCCAACCCCAACCCCTGACCCTAACCACAACCCCAACCCCTGACTGGCCCCTCCGCATCCCAGGATGCACTGCTCCACAGAAAACCGTTTTCCACCCCTGCAGCAGAGTGGCCAGGTCATGTTGTTACAGCCCGCCCCCTGATTTATTAACACATACAGCATTCTGTGAAATAACCACAGAATGTACCACAGCACTGCAGCGGACAGCAAGACTGGATACTGGGATACAGCAAGACTAGTAAATGTACAACCTACCTTCCTACCTCCCTACCACCTCCCTACCTACCATCCTCCCTCCCTACGTACAATCCTCACTCCCTACCTCCCTCCCTCCCTCCCTTCCTACATACTTCCTATCCTCCATCCCTCCCTCCCTTCCTGCCTCCCTGTCACCTCCCTCCCTCCCTCCCTCCCTATCACCTCCCTCCCTTCCTACCTACCTCCCAATCTCCCTCCCTACCTCCCTCCCTCCCTCCCTACCATCCTCCCTCCCTACTTCCCTCCCTCTCTTCCTACATACCTCCTATCCTCCATCCCTCCCTCCCTACCTACCTCCCTCCTTCCTTCCATCCCTCCCTCCCTCCCTCCCTCCCTTCCTCCCTCCATCCCTACCTCCCTCTGTGTTTGGTGATTAGCTCTATTTCTATCTGTACAGAGTAAGAGATATTGGGGGCTGTGTTTGGTGATTAGCTCTACTTCTATCTTTGCTTTTCTATTCTGGCAGGTCTAAATTCAACTAACATTCAGATGAGAAAAGCATTTAATTCAAGCACTATGCAGAGAGCATATGGAGAAAATGTTATTTGGATTCTGTTAAGACATCCCTGATTAGGCATAAAAATAATAATTAAAAAAAACAACAACTACACAAGAATTATTGCATTAAGAATTTCTGTTTTCCTTTTCCAGCTCACAGTTCATTGAATTTGGTGCCCAAAAGATCAATAAACATATTGATCGACAGCCTCTGGCACAATGAACTTGTTCAATTAACAGACTGTGATACAAAGTTCTGTTCCAATTGGATGTATAAATGTTACCCTTCGATGTAAATCTGGACGTCAACATGCCGTCTGTGTTCTCTATCTTGTGCTTACAATCTGGTCCTTTGAAATACCACAGGACACGTTTATCAAGGAGCACAGAGCACTAGATCTCAGAGCTGCTGACCAACGATAGACTAGGAACATTTACATTGACACACACAGTGTCTCGGGTTGCTACGCTCTAACTGGACTATATTAACACAGTCATTACATATGCTGGATAGCTGGGTATTCACATGCAGCATGCCTAATCCTACAATGAAAATGTGGTTGTGTATTCACAATGTAACAGCAGTATAGTTTAAGAGCATTTACTCTGTAGAGATCCTCACGTTGGAGTCCAGACCCCTTGATTCACTGCAAGGGCAAGAGCTGCACTATGATTCAATGATCATCGATAAAAACAAACCTGCCCATCACCTACCTGATCTTCCAAGAACTACCCTGGTACACCTGGTGGAAATCCAGTAGGAGACTAGGACCAGTACCATGATAATGAGCGAGTACAAAGCTTCCTCATCTTCAAACTGTGTCCCCAGCATCCCTGCCCCCCGCACAATCAACAAGCATCACCTACTGTATGTACAGTAAAAGAGCTCATAGAGAAATGTAACTAGCGTGTCTGTAAAATGAAGACATTCGACATGCTTAACAGACTGCTGTTTAAGTATAACAGAAGGGCATGATTCATTATAAAAAGAAGGCAAGTCTGTCATATGAATTCTTAGCCGTCCCTGAGGTATGATTTTTGAAAGCAGGTGAACTTGTTTTTCCAAAGCTGCAAGGTGAAGTTACCAAGCCACTTTATAATAGTTCCCCTTGTCTTTCGTTTCATGGGAAGAGGGGGCAGAATGAAACTGTAGCACAGACCGGGGGTACCTGCTCTTAGTGCAGTCGTATTCATCACAGGACTCGCATGCTACAGCCTTCACAATCCTAAGTATCTTCTCTGAGGTGTGTTTTTTACTTTTCAGTTTTTGAAATGCTGAAAGGGTGCTCTTGTGAATTAGTACCTCTGAATAAATTTTATTATTAAACTAGAAAATACAGACCTGATCCAGACCACACATAACTGGCTCTGTGAAAGCTGTGTCGAGTGTACAGTCTGTCAGCTGCATCATCGTCTTCCAGGAAAGCCAGGTGCGTGACAAACTCATCCACAATTCAATAGAAGGTTGGAAACTAATTGTGGGAATATTCTCATTTCTAATCTCCAACACCTAGTTCATTACAGAGTCTCTATGATGTACTGTACATTCAAGTAAAGCAGTCTTCAGATCGATAATATTTTGAAATCCAGCGCATAAATCCTGCAGTGAAGGTTGCTGAGAATGGCTCCGGTTTAATACATTCTGATGGATTCAGTGCTGCAGTTTAAAAAGGCAGCAACGTGTTCTCTGAGCGCAGACAGGCTCACCTGTGCCTCACAGACTCGCTCACAGAGAGGAGTGTAGCTCTTATTTCCCCAAGCG
This sequence comes from Acipenser ruthenus, assembly GCF_902713425.1. Taxonomy (NCBI): domain Eukaryota; kingdom Metazoa; phylum Chordata; class Actinopteri; order Acipenseriformes; family Acipenseridae; genus Acipenser; species Acipenser ruthenus. The sequence goes on along the minus strand of NC_081201.1, from coordinate 39,932,976 downwards.
AGCTCCGTTGCAAGCAGGGCTGCTGCTTCACAATTACATTCACTCACTTCCATCACAACACCTTGCATTCCCAGCAGTGTCTGCAGCAGCTGCAGCGGCACAATGCGATTCCTCGTGAGCTCCTGTAGCTGCAACGCTGCTGTTCCTAGAGAAAGGCATGCTAGCAGTGATTGGGAGTGCAGTGCAATGCATGGAGAGAGCCAGTGATCAATGCACTTTATAGACCACACTGATACATCTGAGACGAGCGAACAGCAGTGTGGAGTAGTGGTTAGGGCTCTGGACTCTTGACCAGGGGGTTGTGGGTTCAATCCCCAGTGGGGGACACTGCTGTTGTACCCTTGAGCAAGGTACTTTAGCTAGATTGCTCCAGTAAAAATCCAACTGTATAAATGGGTAATTGTATGTAAAAATAATGTGATATCTGTATAATGTGAAATCTTGTAACAATTGTAAGTCGCCCTGGATAAGGGCGTCTGCTAAAAAATAAATAATAATAATAATAATAATAATAATAATAATAATAGTTGGGAATTCAATTCTCTGCTGCTCTGGGATGCTCTGCACCTCATACTTCATTTCTCTCGTGTCGAGGAAGGCTATGGCACTTTGCTTCTGGCAATAAGGTCTCTACAATGCTGCTGAACGTCTAGTTTTTACCATGAAGATATGTGTCGGTTTTGAGGTTCCTGAAAGCTTCATCACATATGAGTCAGCATTACAGGACAGAGTGACAATACATTGGAAAAGGTGTTTCAGCAGAGAGCCTCAAAGTGCAGTTGCAGTGGAGGTCTGCACTGTCAAAGCAGACTGCCTCACAGCAGGAGATGAGTGGGTAGCAGCAGTGTGAACGCAAGTGTGCCCTCATTCAAAGTGTTGCTGGGCTGCAGTCTGTGAAGTTCACTGGCAGTCCTTGAAGGTCAGTGTGTCCCCGTTTTCAGTTGGTGTCAGGGCTGGATGGCTAATGTGAGGAGACAGACTCAGGTCCGCTGGGACCGCACCACTGGAAGGAGAGAGAGCTGAGTGGGGACACCAGCAGCCCTCACTCCCCTCTGGATTTCACTAGCACAAGCCTAGCAGGACCCAAGCAGCTCAAACCTAAAGGTCAGACCAGTCCTGTTTTTTCTAGTTTTTAAATAAATGATGTCATGGAGCAAAGGGGCACAGAGTGGTCCGAGAGGTGCTAAAGTGGAAGAGAAGTAGATTTGATGTTGCACCAATGAACTAAGAGCTGGGTTTAACCTGGAGTCTCAGACGTGTATACATTATCTACACAATATATATATATATATATATATATATATATATATATATATATATATATATATATATATATAAAAGCTTGTATTACACTTTGCAACACATTTACAAGCTTTTATATATATATATATAATGTGTAGATAATGTATATGCGTCTGAGACTCCAGGTTAAACCCAGCTCTTAGTTCATTGGTGCAACATCAGACCTACTTCTCTTCCACTTTAGCACCTCTCGGACCACTCTGTGCCCATTATGCTTAGATGCATGACAATCTGTTAAAAATCCTCACAATAAATTCAACACGCCTGAGAAACCCTGTTGGAATGTGGATCAGAATCACATGACGCATCCATTTCTGCTAATCCCAGCTACCACTAGTCCTTAAACAAGACAGGGCAACGGTTCTCCGCTGTGGCTAGGCACTGCTCTTACTGTGCATTCCAGAGCCTCTATTGGTCCAAGATGGCTTGGCACAATAGCGTATTCATGTGCTTTAGCATGTGGGGAGTGAATTGGGGGCGGGGATTGGGGGCGGGGCGCACCAGGTGAAAAGATGGGTGGGCAATCCATCAACATAGACTTGCACATTCCATTTCAGTCAGTGCAATAGCTAGCGCTGTGTTGCTCTGCCTCATCCAGGCTTTCAATACTCAATAGAAGGGATTTCAATTCCAATGCCTGTCCTGCAACTGTTCCTACTCATGTCTATACTGGAATAAATCTCTATTATCTACAGTGCAGTATGTACTGTAATACTGTATGCATTAGGCAATGTGTGTTGCTTGATACAGCATTACATATTTCTCACTAATGAATGACAGTTATAATCTCTTCATAACCTGTACCACCTCCTTTAAGAGGATGTGTGCATCGGATTGCCTGTAAATATTGTCAATGCTCTTCTATGAATACAGATGACCAGTTCATCATTCTGGTAATCTTAACATTCAGAGTGTGTCTCTAGCCATCAGTGCTGTGTTTGTTCAGAGACACACACAAGGAGGCCGAGGGATCTGTGTGGCGTTCTGCAGACACAGCAGGACAAGCTCTGGAATTGCACATTGAGCTGCAGGACTAGATCAAGGAAAGCACAGTGGAAATGGGATGCATTCATAACCAGCTCTTAGTGAAGACCTGCCTGCACTCATGGAGTAGCTCCAGCATGGTATTAGTAAACACAAAATAACAAATCAATCAAAAACTGAGATAAACTTCTGTGTCGACACAATATTCTATTACTGATATCACTTTCCATCAGCACTGCAAACATACGTGTGAGAGTGTGTGTGTTGAGAATGGAAATCCATGAGAGAGATAAGATTTCAGGAATGTGATACAGGGAGTGCTACAGAAGGTCTAGGCACAAATACAATAACGCATTGCAATACAGCTCTGGTAAAACTCAGTTTGACGTCCCTGTGGCCATTCAAGCAGGCGAGTAGAAAACATTCCTATTCCATGAGGTCGTCTACTGTTTCATACATGCTAACTTTCGGAGAGTTACACCTGACTGGACAGGTTGTGCGTTTATGAACGAGTGTTACGCTTCTCTTCCTCCGCCACAGTGAAAAGAAATAATACGAATAATAATACAAAATACAATTCAAAAGTTTGTTTTTCAAAACTTCAGATTAAGAAAAGTGGTTTGTTTTCAAACCCTATTTTTAGTGTTGCAAATTCAGAAGTGGGTCAAAAACAGTTGTCATCCTGGAGACAGACAGCACAGAGAAAAAGAATATGAAGAATATTTCTAGTTCATAGTTACTGGGCAAAAATCTCCCCAAGGACCTGCTGCTGTATGACTGTCAAAGAGGAAAAATGAACCTTAATTACCCATGAGCCTCGGGGAAAATGAGCCTGCATGCTAAAAAGGGCTACCTTGTCTAAATGTATCATCTTATCACTGGAAGACTGGTTCTGTAAACAACGTCCCAGCGAGTCAAACGAAAATGAGAAGAGTTGTCTGTGCTTTTGGAGCCTGCCAGAAACCACTTTCATTTCTGACAGCAGGACGCTTCTCAGGAGAGGAAGGTAGAGATTTTCACATCCCGACCGAACGATTAATCAAAGCTTCAAGAGACTGTCATGAAGCGAGGGGCTGCCATCCGCATCCCCTCCCTCCCTCCCACATGGACCAGACCCCCCACAGGCAGACACTAATAGGCAGTTATTTCTGGAGGATGTGAAGGCGTGAATCCGCATGATGGATGGCGCTTTCATTTTTCACATTCATCTGGAGGGGCGGCCGAACAACACACACTTCAGAACGCTACGAGTAACTGGTGATGTCATCATGCAAAGAGCTCTTCATTTCCCTGCCTTGCATTTCCCTGATGAATAAAGCCACAATGTTTAGAAGTCACAATGGGAATGTTTGTTTCCCCCCTGCTGGCTTAGCTAGAGGAAGCACCTCCTCGTTTATCCACATTGGATTTCTGCCAGCGGGGCCACTGGGATACGGTGACATGGGTTTGAATCTCCCCTGGTGAGCCTCATTCCCTTTGGGACCTGGTTTCATTCCAGTCCATATAGAACTCTGCAAGATCGACAACATGCCCTGACCGTCTTATTAATCACTGGGACACTGTCCCCCCCGCCCCGACCCCCCCCCCCCCCCCCCCCTCTGCACAGGACACTGGCAGACAACAACACAGCAGTAGAATGGAGGTGCAAATTAAGAAAGAGCATGTCGAAATCTCTTCACATTCATCTGCAGCTGTGCTGCTAAAAAAAAATCCTGTGCAATTATTACTTTCTCAGTCTCACCCAGAAATGTCACGGATCTTACAGTTCTAATGATGCTACCGGTGTGGGAAGTGATTCACTTGAAAAGAACAATATTTCACAAGTTCTGACGCACTTGCACACTGTAGAAATACAAACTGTGTCATAATGAAGATTCATTGTGGAGCTCTGCTAAACACTACAGTTCTGTCACACAAATACTCTTTCACACACACACACAAACACATGCACACACACGCAAACACACACACATACACACACACACACATCATATTCCTTCCCACGCTTCAGCAACGCAACCTCAAAAACAAGTCATAAGTAACAAAACCTGCAATATATTAAAAAACCTGCTCATAAATTGCCATCATATTTTAGGATTTAAAACATAATCCTGAAGTTGTAAAGTTCAGCCATTGGATAATATCCATAAAAGATGATGACAGGTCCTGCTGGCAGTCAGACTGGATATTAAGCAGACAGGACAGCAGCTGCTCTCAAGCGGTCTACAAGATTACTGTCATCCAGGGAAATTAAACACAAGAAGCCTGTCCTGTCCATCAGAACTTCTGGAGATTCCATCTTTAGTCGTTCTCCCCCTCCACACGCACCCACTCTGCACCCTGAACCGGCTCGGTTTGGAGGTCCGGTCTCTCCAGCGTCTCGGAGGGTTGGAAGCTGGGTTTTAGGTTTGGTCTATGTTGTTGAAGGTGCTGAGGGTATGAGGAGCTGATACCAGACTGACCCCTGCAGTGTAAATGAGATACTGCAGGCTCAGATCCAGTGTATAAATCATGAGGTACTGGATGCAAGCCCAGCCTGTGTGTTAGGTTGCCTCGCCAGCCCTGTGGATCTCGGGGACAGCCCTGTGGATCTCGGGGGCGGCCCTGTGGATCTCGGGGACAGCCCTGTGGATCTCGGGGACGGCCCTGTGGATCTCGGGGACAGCCCTGTGGATCTTGGAGACAGCCCTGTGGATCTCGGGGACAGCCCTGTGGATCTCGGAGACAGCCCTGTGGATCTCGGGGACAGCCCTGTGGATCTCGGGGACAGCCCTGTGGATCTCGGGGACAGCCCTGTGGATCTTGGAGACAGCCCTGTGGATCTCGGGGACAGCCCTGTGGATCTTGGAGACAGCGTAGGAATAGCCGTCTGGAAACTCACTACAGAATGTTATTACCAAGAGTGTCCTGGAACACCAGGGGCTGATGGGAATAAGAGGGTAGTGGAAACTAAAAGCAATACAAAAGTCTTTTTTACAGCGCTTTTCCAAACAAATGTTTTATACCTCAGCTTATCATCTGCCTGTCTGCTGGAAACACAGGCTTCTACCACCAGCCCTTCAGTGACAGCTCCCTGAAGCCAAGTGTGGCCCTCATTTGAATTTACAGTTAAAACAATAACTTTGAAAAGCACTGGAAGAAACAGAGAAATGTTTAAATACAAGCAAAGACATGACAAGCTGAATGCAGACAAGAAAAATAAAGTGGGCATCTCACAAAAACAGGGATAAAAGACGACATTTAAAAAGATAGATTAGCACGACACACAAAATGACAAAAATATATATATTAGGCTATAGACAATTATTTAAATACACAAGGATCTGCAGCACCACACAAGTAATACTTTGCTCTGACGATTAGGGACACCACCTCCCAGTCCCACAGCTCTAACCACAGGATCACACCACCTCCCAGTCCCAGAGGATCACACCACCTCCCAGTCCCACAGCTCTAACCACAGGATCACACCATCTCCCAGTCCCACAGCTCTAACCACAGGGTCACACCACCTCCCAGTCCCACAGCTCTAACCACAGGGTCACACCACCTCCCAGTCCCACAAGAAAGAGTATTATTTGCTACCATGCCCCGGTATACAGGAATACAAGACAGTCCCAAATGCATCACAAACCCGCCCCCCTCCGATCATACACCTTTTATACAGCATTAAGATCGAGACTACCCTGGACTGCCAAGGCACCCAACACTGCCAGGACAGGAACCCTGAACCACGGTGACTCATACAAAGACAATAGTACCACATTACTGAGATTATCTTCATAGTCCCGTTCCTGACCCAGCAGTTACAGAAACAGCTGTGACAATCCCTAAAGTGACATCTGAGAAAACCCTCCCTTTGAACCCAGTGCTGCTACATACAGCA